>NC_135867.1:27408141-27493141 GCF_031162955.1 Sander vitreus
ACACAGTTAGAGCATGATTATGATTCTCATAGTAGCTTTAGGTATATGGTTATGACACTAAAACCAAAAGGACATTTAAACATTTGGACAACTGTCAACATCTTTTACGCTATACATATTTGATTAGTCTTATAACACTGTCCTTAAGGCAGTTTAACGCTGTTTGGCCTTTACAGCGCTCAAAAGACATAGTCTCCTTCAATAATTTAATAACTTTTTCTAATTACATAGTAATTGCTTGTAAACATGATTTTAAAGTGATGAGTTTTTTTAAATCCTCTGTCACATTAGCTCTGTTTGGGGTCTTTGGACTAGCTGTACTATATATATAGTTAAATACAACAGATGTTCATGCGGTATGCTCTATAAATGTTGACAGCCCTTTTTACACAGCACTACCCGTCCCTAATCTCAAGTCAGTTTAGTAAGTCATATGTTTGTCTACTATATTACATATTGTACATTTAATTGTTCGTGAATAACTTTTTAGCGAACAAAAGGAATATGTGTTCATGCGCAGCCCATATAACATACACAACATATATCTCCTTATATGATGTGAGATACTTGATGTCCATCATTGTATTTGGTCACTTTCATCCAACGTGCTAGCTCAGTTTGTGAGAAAGTGAACAGTTACTACTTTAATACTTTTCTACGTCTTGGATTTTAATAGTCAGAGGAAAAGAGAAACATGTTTTAAAGGGGAAATAAATGGCTACTTTTGCAATTATTATTGTTTGTCGCAAACATAAAGTGGTGTCTGTGGAGCACCAAAGAATGAGGAAATGATTTATATCCTAATTTAAAATTGCAGTGTTACCTAGCTCTACACCTAAATGCACAGACCTTGCATGGCAATACATGAGTCCATGGGCACAGTGTTGTAATGGAACAAAGTACAAGTACTTTGTTACTGTACTTAAGTGGAATTTTCAGGTATCTGTACTTTACTTCGTTATTCATATTTCTGGAAACAATCACTTTTCCTCCACTACTTTTCCTAAATCAAATGGATACTTTTCCTCCACTACCTTTACCCTGAGCTTCTTCATTACTCCTTACTTGGAGTGAAAGATTCTTCCTCACAAAAAATGTAAAAATGTGTGTCTGTTTTTCTCTCTTGATGTCAGACTTTGAATTTGATGTTTAGTGGGAACCCTGAACATCATGCTTTACTGTAAGGAAGCCACAATAAAGTTCATAATCAAAGTTTTTCTTTACTTCTACTTCTAATACTTAAGTACATTTAATATCAGAAAATTACTTTTGATACTTAAGCACACTAACTATCAGATACTTAAACTTTCACTCAAGTAATATTCTAAAAGGTTAACTTCTACCAAAGTCATTTTCTGGTAAGATCCTTGTACTTTTACTCAAGTATTGCTTTGAAGTACTTTACACAAGACTGCATGTGCAGCAGGTTGCAGCAGGTTGCAGCATGTCAGAGTTGCGTGCCTCCAGTCTGAAGCGTTGTGCGAGTTAAGAGCTCACCTTTTTTGCGCTGCGGCCTGTTCCTGTGAGGCGTGTGCCGGCGTCCGACGCCAACGTGCTCCCTGACCCGGCTCTTTGACCTCCTGTCCAATCCCGTCTCTGTTGGACACAGGTCTTGGCACCTGCACCTCTGGGAGTACTCTGCCCAGATGTAGAACCAGGACACCCAGAGAAGCCACGCACCGACCTGCATCTTCAGTCCAGACCCCCAGATCCCTACTTCAGCTCCCCTGGACCATCCATACTCAGACCCTTAACACTGTGGCCCTCCACAAACATTCAACATGCTAGCTGTCCCACGCACCACTTGTTATCGGAGACAGTTCAACAGTCTGTTTTCTTCATATTCCTCCAACATGGCTGTGTGCTCCTCTTCCCTCCCTATTTAATTGGGCTGCTCTTGGTCTCCCCATCTCCATCTCCCTCCTCTTTGGGTCCTTTTTTTTCTCCCGCGGAGGGACAAGTTGGGGGGGTGGGGGGGTGGGGGGGACAATGATCAGAAAACAAGTTTCAGACCTCATGCTGAGCGAATAGTGAGGGAAAGGGGACCAAGGGGTACTGTCTTGTCCAACAACATCTGTGCCATTCATTCTGCATGGGATAAGGGGGGGGGGGGGCAGAAAACAAGGCTCAGTCTAGGGGAGGAGGGAGGCAAGAGCAGGTTGAAATAAGGGGGAGGGAACACAGAGAGGCCTGTTCTCCCAAGTCAGCTCACTTTCATTAATCAAATGTCTTCTATGTCACTGATCAAATGCAGCAGGACATCTTTTTTATTATGTAGAACATGGCACAAGTTGAATAATTAAATCTCTGCTTTGATCATTCTGACAGAAAGGTATTTTACCCAAAGTGAGAACAATTTCAATTTAAAAAGTTTTTATTTTTATTTATGTTTTTAAACACTAGGACAAATATGAAGTTTTGTCAAAAAGACAAACATTTCTTTCTCATTCTGCGTTCACATGCTCTGATGTAAATTATCGGACCAGAAGAATGTTTCTCTCTTGACAATCACCAACTTCAGAAAAGACAAAAATGGGCACAAAGGCTTCTCTTTCTTTCACTGCGTTGCTTTAACGTGACAACTCAAGCCCTCCCCCCTCCTCTACCCATACCTCCCACCAGTCAACTAGCCAAGCAAATTTGTAGCTGCCTGTCTGCACAGTATGAGTCTCATACATCATCTTGGCTCGCCCATAAGAAGCAAACCAAGTCAAGCTTGTCAGAATGTTCTGCTTTTATTTCAAACACAGTCAGTTTGTCTGGTGTGAGTGGAATCCCAGAGTGTACAGAGATCACACTTGTGGTTTTAATCTGCCTGTACACAAAAGCAACAGAAGGGACATTTTATCAGAACACAGCATAGAAACTCTGCTTAGAAATATGCAGAGTGCAACCCTGTGCCCCCCTTCTAGGCTCGTCCCTGAAACCAGGGTCATTTGGTTGTGTTCATGTAATCAGTCAATAATATCAGTGGCTTTCTTTATAACAATATATTTGCATTTTTTGTACTTCATGCACAACTTGTTTTCCCGTTTTCACCACGTTGATGAAAAAGATCCATCTGGAAACAAAGGCTTCTACTACAGGATTAAATAGAAATAAAAAAACATCATTCATTTCTGAGCTGACTGAGGACTGATTTGTATATCAAATACAGTCTGCAGACAGCAACAAGACGCGTTACTGTATCTTGTTGCATGTATCTAACATACAGTACATCTTTACACTCTCTACCATTAGGTGCTAATGAGGCACTATGATGCCTTGTTGAGGCAGGCTGGTGTGCAAAACAGACTCAGCTGACCGTTGCTTTGGTCAGTGGTAGGCAATCAATGGCCTGTGGGCCAAATCCGGCCCTCCAACAAAAAATCTTTGGCCACCCCAATGGAAATTGAAGTTTTCCTTTCACAGTTTAAATCAAAACCTTGAAATGATTTAAAGAAAAAAAAAGTTACTGAAGATAATAATGTTAATACATGGCTCATTTAAAGTCCAATAACTATGACCTCATAACTTGTATGGCATGCAAGCCACCGGCACTGTGTTTCGTTCTGGGCCAGGCTGCTACATGTTGACATGTCATAGTAGGAAAAGCACAGGTGTAATCAAAACCATTAATGATGGCTGCATTCCACTTAGTACTTTACCTTACTGGGACACTTGATGGAATTGAGCCATCGTTAAGGTTATCTATAATATATATATAAAGCTGTGCTTTTCATACTATGACAAGTCAAAATGTCTGCTGTGAAAAATGTCCATTCCACTGTTGGAAAGGCCAGAAGTGCTTTTGTAGCCATGAGCTTGTCAGATGACATGTTGAAGACAGCTGTGCTAAAAAAGTAAGAGACAGAGACAGAGACACTTACCGCCAGAGGTTTCACTCCTATGTAGTCTATGTCCACGATGTTCCACTTCCGGGATTGCTCCCGTGTCCTCCGGATGTCACTCTTTTTGGATGTCCCGTTTCCTTTCTCTTCTTTCTGTTGTAATTTTAAACGTCGGTGGATTTATGAGGACTATGGTTAACTGCTCCTCAGATTTTGCAGAGGCACCGTTGCTTCTTTCGGCTCTTAGCGTCGCCCATGACAATTGTGATTGGTTTAAAGAAATGCAATAAACCAGAGCACGTTTTTCTCCCATCCCAGCATGCTGTGTGGACTAGCCAGACCCTCCTCAGCAGAGCTGTGGAGCAATGCCAGACTACTACTACGAGACACCTGATGGAGAGACCCCAGAAGAACTGTCTACCCGCCTCGAGGACCTGTTTTGGACACTTACCCCAAGGACCTGATGGAGGCGATGGTCCTCGAGCAGTGTGTCAAGGTGCAGTTTCCAGAGATGCAAGAGACAGCTGAGAAGCTTGTAACAACGCATTAAGTAATACAATGTCAAAATGTAATACATGTATACCTCATTACATAATAACACCCGCATTATGTAATAACCTGGCGCATTTTGTAATAAAAACCTTGAACACAATATGTAAGAAATTTAGTGATGAAAGGTAATACTAATCTATGAAGAAATAGTATATTTTTAAAATTATTTTGAGTCACTATGATTCACGCTACAATTCATAAAATAAACCTGACGATAAAATAAAAAAAAGAATGGAGACCTTCCAGTTTAGTTGGTTATTACATAATGCACCATATTACATTTTCGTTAAAAAAAGGTCAACCCTGGGCGCCCGGATGAGTCAGTTGGTAGAGCAGGCACCCATAAATAGAGGTTTACTCCTCGACGCGGCGTCCCGGGTTCTACTCTGACCTGTGGCCCTTTGCTGTGTGTCATCCCCCCCCCCTCCCCTTTCATGTCTTCAGCTGTCCTGTCAATAAAGGTCTAAAATGCCCAATAATAATAAATAAAAATAATAATAATAATAATAATATATAATATAAAAAATAAATAAAAAAAGGTCAACCCCGCATTTTGTAAGAACGGCCGTATTACGTAATATTCTGACATGTTTAAGAAGGTGTGGAAACACTAAACATTATACTTTACTACAAGGAAGCAACAATAAAGTTCATAACCAAAGTCTTTACTTTTACTTCTAATAGTTAAGTACATTTAATATCAGAAAGTTACTTTTGATATTTAAGTACAGTAACTATCAGATACTTTAAGAATTTTACTTACGTAATATTCTAAAAGGTGACGTTGACTTCTACCAAAGTCATTTTCTGGTACGATCCTTGCACTTTTACTCAAGTATTGCTTTCAAGTACTTTATACAAGACTGGTACCTAGTAACTCAAGCTGTCAGATCAATGTAGTGGAGTAAAAAGTACAATATTTCTCTCTGAAATGTAGCGGAGTAGAAGTAGAAAGTGGCATGAAAAGAAGACTCAACTAAAGTACAAGTACCTCAACATTTTTACCTAAATACAGTTACTTGAGTAAACGTACTTAGTTACATTCCACCGCTGACATCCTGATTGTTGTGCTAGAAATGGTCTCTTGTGCAGACAGTCGGTGGGGGTAAACAGCTTGTTCTCACTGAACTTTCAAGGGCTGCAGGGGCGTAGCACAACATCCTGGGCCCTGTAGAAATCCATTCTCTATGGGCCCCTCCTCACATCCACAGCTATTCATTCTACCATCTTTTTGGGCCCTCCTCACTTGAGGACCCTGGGTACTCAGGCCCCTTTCCACCCCCACCCCCCCCCCCACACCCCTGAAGGGCTCAGGTGATGAAAGCATGATATACCAACAAAAATGGCAGATCATTTGGGCCTCATCAAAACTTTCCTAAGAATAAGCAAGAGATTATACTGGCCAGGAATGTACACACAAGTCAAAGACGAGATGAATGTCAACTTGTTGCAGGAAAAAAGCACCTGTACCTCTCATCTCACTCCCTGTAATGTCTACACCATGTGAATGTACTGGTGTTGACCACAGACTGTATAATATTAATGGACAGAGCATGTGTGACGTCACCCATTGCTTTGTGGAGATCTGCTATGAGTCGTCGAGTTTGCTGTTTCGGGCGCAGCCATCCTGGTTGCGGATGTGATGATTTGATATGATGTGACGAGAGGGAGGAGTGAGGGAGGAGCTGCTTACACTCTACGTTACGTTACACACTTTCACTGGCAGTCACATCATAGCCACGCCGTAAAAAACACCCCCAGCTTTATCGCCGATTTTAAAATCAACGAGACCATAATTCAAAAAATGAACATCATTCTGTATTGCAGAAGACTTAAAACTAGCGATTGAGACCATGAACTCATTATGAAAATGTTTGCTGAGCAGTGGCGGCTTGTCAATAGAGGGCGCTGGGGCGCCGCCCCCATCAAAATTCCAGAAATATAGATGTGTACAAAAACGATATAAAATAGTTTACTCGTACGATGTGCAGGCTGGTAGTAAGAACCTCTGCATTAAATGAAAACTGGCTTTAATCGGTAAACTATTTTCTATATTTCAATATGTTTCATGTGGTTTCATGAGCAGGGACGCCGGCCAAATGGATGTGTATGTGATGGTGCGTTCATGCCACCTCAGAATATCAGGGACCGCCCCCGTGATTACGTTGTTTTTCCGACTACCAGTGTTCACATGGTTAGGATGGTCGGGATGCGTGTTCTTCTTCTTCTGTTATATTGGCGTTTGGCATAACAACTTGTTGCATGACTGCCACCAACTGTTGGGCGTAGCCTAGAGCATCAGGTGTGTGAAAACAAAAGATAATAAAAGATTTGCTGCTGTTTTCTTATGCGAGCATAACACCTGACGATGTGCTGTGTGTGTTATCTGCAGGACAACCAACGGGAAAGGACACGGATAAGGTGTTGTTGTTTTTTTTTTATACATGGGCTTATTTATGAATAATTTGTAACATGTAATGTCTGTGTATGTTTCTTGGCAGAGGCGTTTGTCCACAATAAACAGTTTATTGTCATTGAAATATGTTCAGTGAACCAAAGTCGCCTACATCAAACGTCAGTTGTCAACAACGCGTCACCAACTGGGAAACTCGGTTAGCTAAATCTAGCCCCAGTTTCCCACCTCTGATTCCCACAGGAAGTGACGTGAACGATGAGGTTTTCACTCTGAAAAACGTTTTCCGATGTCCATGAACTCCTGGCGAATCAGAATTGGATACATGTTATTTTATCCAGTCTGATTGGTTCTCAACACCTGTCATTCAACTCTTGGCCCGGCCAAGACTGCATGGCTGCAGCCTGGAGCTTCCGTGTCATGCCATCCCACCTGGTGCCGTCCCCCAGCTTCTACTTTTCAAAATAAAAGCTTGCGTCTGGAATAAAATTCTTTAAAATACTTTAAAAAATATCTCTCTTACTTTTCAAAGTAAAAGCTTCTACTTTTCAAAGTAAAAGCTTGCGTCGACTATCACTCTAATAAATAAAATACTTGATATATTTGGTGTTTTTTAACTAAACAGTAACGGCAATCATACAAATGATAAAATACTTAAAAATATATGTCTGTCTATAAAATAAATGCAGATTATAGGCAAACAAAAAAATTCATTCTATGGCTGCAACCTGGAGCCTCCCGTCTCATGCCCTCTCACCTTGCTGATAAGCAGTTGTATTTGCAGCAATGTCCCAGTGAAGTGTGAAAACAATATAGACTATAAAAATAAAAAGGGTTATTGGAAAGAGTGTAACATGTTTATTTTTGTATTCTTGTGTGTGCAGATCCTTGTTATCCATCCTCAGGAAATCCGGTCAGTGTATGTTTTGGTCATTCGATTTTCATTTCATTAACAGATATTAAAAAACAAAAATTGATTTTCGTTTTAAAATGCAAAATTTAAAATTGAAATACAAGGCGTTTTTTCCTTTTCCTTGTCAAATTGGAATGTGAACATTTTAAACATGCTTCGATTTTCATTTCCTATTTCATATAACAAAAAATGTAATCACTAAAAAAAACAGAAATGAAAAAATGCCTTTTTCTTCCATATTCTGCAAAGAAAAGAAAATATGAATAAAACACGAGCGCGGCAGATTGGTCTGATTCCCAGCTTAGCTAGAGCGGGTAACGCCAGCTCTGCAGACGGACCAGAGTTGGTTAGCTAATTCAGCTACAGACACGTATGTATTTAACGTCCTTTTGTTGTGACTGTGATGTTTTCTGTAAGCTAGTCAATTAAGATGGACAAATAACATTGAGTTTAAGCTAAAATGTGTAAACGAAATGTGGTTCAAATGTGTAGTATTTAAGAATATTTTGTATCCTGAGGAGAAACACAAGTGAACTGTTACTATGTTACTGAGTGATTATTCTGCACGTTTTGTGCAGGCTGTTTTTTTGGTGAGACTCTACTAGAGACAGAACTGTGCTGCTCAAGTCACCATTGTCATACTGCCTCCTGGGTTTCATCTTCATCGTCACCATCTTCTTACCGCTCACTGGATCTTCGCCATCATCATCTCCACTACTCACAGGATTTTCCCGTCATCTACTCCATTCTCTGAGGAGCCAGGATGGACAGTTGTACCTGCGAAGGGTGGTGGTAGGAACTTGAGTGCACTCAAACTAATGAAACAGGGTTGAACAAACAAAGACTGATTTAGTATTCCCCTGGTTATCTCTACGAAAACCTGTTTAATTCTGACATCTCAGTTTTTGGTTAATTTGGTTTTATATTTTTTATTTTCTTTGTTGGGTTTTTGATATTTAAGTTGTGGTTTGAGTACATTGGGTTTAAACCTAAATTTGATTACCATACTGACTCATTTAGTTTAGCCATGCTAGACTTCTGGTAAAAGATTATTTTGCATAATCTCAAGTTGAAAGTAGTACTGGTTGTGGGTGCAATTTGTTTCATGCCCAAGGTACGAGTTAAATGAATTCTGTGAGCAAAATGGAAAGCATAGTGATGTATATAACATACATATGCAAGGCTGTTGTTCTAACTGAGAGGAAAGACAGGAAGAAAAAAAAACTAACACTACAGTTAAACGCAAAGTTACTCTGTTGTTGGTGTGAGTTAACAAAAAAACTTGTAACTAATTGTTTGTAACTTGAATCTTGTATCGTATTGTCTTGCTCTTTTTTTATACATAGTTGTTTAAATAAAGTAGTGCTGGTTGTTTTGCCCAGTTTCAAAGTACTGCTCTGTATTTATTTGTCCCCCCCACCAAAAAAAAGCACCCCACCCAAAATAATTATCACCAGCCGCCACTGTTACTGAGGTAATAAATCAAGTGAGAAGTGGTTCTCTTTCTCAGACTTCTACAGAAACCGACCTCCTTTTGCAACCACACGTGTCCCCCCCCCCTGCTGGAGTTCAGATAGAAAGCAGGTTTAAGGAGTCTCCCCCCGCTGGAGTTCAGATAGAAAGCAGGTTTAAGGAGTCTCCCCCTGCTGGAGTTCAGATAGAATGCAGGTTTAAGGAGTCTCCCCCCGCTGGAATTCAGATAGAAAGCAGGTTTAAGGAGTCTCCCCCTGCTGGAGTTCAGATAGAATGCAGGTTTAAGGAGTCTCCCCCTGCTGGAATTCAGATAGAAAGCAGGTTTAAGGAGTCTCCCCCTGCTGGAGTTCAGATAGAAAGCAGGTTTAAGGAGTCTCCCCTGCTGGACTTCAGATAGAAAGCAGGTTTAAGGAGTCTTCCCCCTGCTGGACTTCAGATAGAAAGCAGGTTTAAGGAGTCTCCCCCTGCTGGAATTCAGATAGAAAGCAGGTTTAAGGAGTCTTCCCCCTGCTGGAATTCAGATAGAAAGCAGGTTTAAGGAGTCTCCCCCTGCTAGACTTCAGATAGAAAGCAGGTTTAAGGAGTCTCCCCCTGCTGGACTTCAGATAGAAAGCAGGTTTAAGGAGTCTCCCCCTGCTGGACTTCAGATAGAAAGCAGGTTTAAGGAGTCTCCCCCTGCTGGAATTCAGATAGAATGCAGGTTTAAGGCACTTTGGCATTTGCAGCACTTCGCCGAACCGGATGCTTTGTCCATTAATATTATACAGTCTCTGGTGTTGACATAGTTGGAAGAAAGGAGCTGACACAGCTGAAAGGAGTCAGGCAACAGGTTCATTTGGTCATCTGTGACTATGCATCTAGGCACCCTGAAGGCCAGAATCTTACCCCTTGAAAGAAGTCACAGCTAAGCAAGTAGCTAAAGCCAGGCTGGCGTTAGACCTTAACTTTGACATCCACTTGAATAACCCACAGACTGTTGAAGCCTCACATTTGCTTTAGCAAAATTTTTGAAATATATTCCAGTGTTCTGGCCACTTGACTGTTACTGGAAGACTAGTCTCACATTGGCAGACCTTCCTCCACAGGTCTGCAGGGGAGGGTCTGGCTAGTCCACATGGCATTCTGGGATGGGAGAGGAACGTGTTTTGGTTTATTGGTATGTCTTTAAACCAATCACAATCGTCTTAGGCGGCGCTAAGCGCTGGACGGAGCAACGGTACCGCTGCAAAATAGTCTCAGGAAGGAACTTGTTTTGGTGGAACATGTGTACGTTCAAAAGTAGTTTTAGTCGTTCAACAGAAAACTCAGATTGGACAGATAGTCTAGCTAGCTGTCTGGATTTACCCTGCAGAGATCTGAGCAGCAGTTAACCATAGTCCTCACAAATCCACCAGAGGTTAGAACGCCAACACAAAGAAAGAGGAAGGGGACGGACATCCGGTCGAAAAGAGGGACATCCGGCGGAATTTCTGGCGGCACCGGAGCAATCCCGGAAATGAAACAAGGAAAATTGTGAACCTATTCTTCAATGTTGGCAGTAGTGAGGATGATGAAATACTGGCATATTTCTAAAGTGATACTCAAAGCTGTTCATTCAGTATCAAGCATATTTCTAAATCACTTTATTTTTATTAGTGTTGCTCTGCTGTACCAAACTGTACGTGAAGGTACGTCAATCCAAAAGCTAAGATATTAAAACACAGGCCAGTTTGAGTCAAGCAGGAACTGAGCATACTCTGCGGATCACTGTGACCACCCATGTTCAACTATTGCCAACATTTTCTTTAATCAGTGTAGCCATTGCTTTCCTAAGCCTGGCTAATATTCAATCATGGCTTCGACACTGTCAAAATGGAACCCCCCCATGGGGCTGAGCTTCGGCCCGCGATGGGGTGTCATGTCCAAGCAGCAGAGGGCTATTGGTGAGCGACCTGACCTCCTGATTTCTAATCGTCGTCCAACCGCGAAGCAGAGCTTAGAGTAATTCCTTCCTGAGAGAGAGATGTAAAAGGCCAAGGCAACACCGGGATCTCAGATTGAGGACTTTGCCCCTCTCTAGTGTGTGTTGCAATGATAGCATCCCCTGGCTTCATACAAAAGTGCACAATAGAGCACGGCCAGGCAGCGCTGAGAAAAAACTCTCCTTGGCCCCAAGACTGTATAGTTTGTTGCTCGGGTGACAAGGCCCTGGTCCATTTCCACGTTCTATCCCCAACTCTTTCACAGCTTTGCTAAATACCCTGCCAGTGAACTCTGATGTCTTCAGGTTTGCCAAACATCCACTTGTTGGCTAATAAACCCTTATTTATTCCAACGCCTATATAAGGATTTAAAATGAACTCCTTCACTTTTAGTTTTTCCCCATGGAGCACTCATCAAGTTTTATTTACCAAACTTTTTGAAAAGAGCTGCAAACATTGCCATCTGCTTGATTTAACATGAACTGAAACGCATTCTTTTGGGATAAGTGCACCAACTTTGACCGAAATCTTTCATGGACATTCAATGTTGTGGGTGCTGGGTGGGGCGGTGACGGTATCCATATCACAAACAGAGGGCGAGAGGGCTGAGGATGTGAACGGCAAGCCAGTTCTGCTTGAATGCGTCTGAATGCAGGAGAGGAGGAGGAGAGGAGCACACCCTGTCGCCTCCGCAGTTTGGAAACCAAGCGCCCTGAGCTTTCTGCTCGCACCTCTTTTCCCTTGCATTGCTCCCCCTTTCTCTATCTCGCCCGCCCCCGTCTCTTTATATGTCCAGCTGGCATCGTCACAAAGACTCTGTCTCCCAGTTCCGAATGATCCTCAAAACCCCCACATGCTTTGTTCTGCTCATTTTCCCACTCCCCAGAGACAGGGTTTAGTAGCAAAAATTGAAATGAGGAAAGGATAGAGGGAGCGAGTAAGACGTGGGGGAGAGAGCGATTAAAAAGGTAAGGTAGAGTGTGAGAACGAGAGAGTAAACCAAAGAATACCGTCAGATCTTCAATACGAAGACCTCGGGGATTCAGATTCCCTGAGTTTGCAGACTTCAAGACTGCCAGGAATTGATGTAAACAGCTTTTGTTTTGTGACCTGGACATATAAACTGCAGCTGAGTGTTTTCAAAAGGACAAGCCAAAGTGAGAGAACCAAAACAGTTCTGTTGGAGTTAAATCTTAGCCAGCTGAACCTCTCTTTCCAGTGCACTTTAATTGGCTCGTCACCCAGTAGCCACATTCTGCGGGGGCTAAAATCATGTTTTGTGGTAATCACGCGGTCAATTACAGGCAACAAGTCCCTCCAGGTTGAAAGGTTTTGGATCCCCTGTCCCACCCTGCTGGAAACCCCCCCCCCCAGTTCCCTAGCTTGTGTGAAATCATGCGGTGGATTGTTGTGCAGAAAAAGGACCACAGTATGGAGATGTGGGCTGGAACTAATAGGATTGGTTTTGATTCATTAGATTCTCTTTCATCATCCTGGTTGGAATTCCACTCCACGTCTCCTCGGGCTTCACACTTTTAAAATGGAGGTGGGGGGCAAGTGTTTATAATTGAGCCTCTAGACTGCAAACGCTCATTACTCTCTATGGAATCATCTGCTTATTCATACCCCATGGAATCAGCATCATAACCATGCCGACGTAGCACTGTGTTTGACAAAGTCCTGACAACACAGCACAGAGGATGATTCAATGGTTGGCAACATGCGTAACCAAAATGTAGAATAGTAATACACAACATCATAACATTGTTATACATAATATATATAATAACAATTATCTATTTTAATAGGATTATGCATTGGAGAGTGCCCATATTAAGCTCCTCTGAGGTTTTTTTGCATCCCTTCATCACATCGTTTGTGTATATTAATCTGTAGTATTTGTATATCAGTAAACCAATAAACTACACTAAACTAAATAGCAAAAAACAATGAGACTATAGCTTCTAAATAACGTCTCGCAGATAAATCTACAACTGCTGGTTACTATGTAATGTTACATATGCTGTGAAGGAAATGGGGATGTTTGACAAAGTGGCAGCTCAAAGAATGCTGGGCCTTCATAGTAGACGTTTCCTTTTTCATAAAAAGAAAATCACCAGCCCAGTCCTCCCTTAAATGTCTTACTACAAACACAAACTAACCATGGACCTTGCTACCAGCTGAGCCAGCAGCAGCAGATTGTTTCCCGAAAAGCTTAAAAGTTTGCTGTGAAGACTGCTACCGCTCTACAGTAAATAAGAAGTAGGGCTGTCCTTGATCAAAGAACTTCTTAGTGGACTAACATTCATACGATTTTGTCGAACTAATTGATTAGTTTATTTATTCGATCTGTAAATGTTTCTCCACAAAGAATCATCCAAAAGCACCACTTTAGATCTTGTTTGAAGTTATTAAAAGCCATTTAAAGCCTTGAAATAAGTCATTCAGCATGAAAAAAAGCATAAAAAATGCTCAGCTAAAGAATTCTAAAGGCCGTTTTACAGTCGCTGCATCCGAGCTTGCGCGCGCCAATGTGACGTCAAAATGACGTAGATCTTGCTGCCGCGCATTGACGTCAATGATGCTGCCAGTTCTGCCGTCGTTTACCTTTTTCTTCTTCTAGTCCGTAGAAATAGCAAAGTCGGTAGCCTTTACTCACTAGCGCCACCTCTGTTCAGGAGAAGACTGCAACTAGTGTTGCGACCACCGGGAGTATAAACAGTTACGGCGCTCCCATGACGTCACAGGTCGGCTGCGGCGAGTATACCCCATGTCTTAGTCGACTAAGACCAAAACCACCAAATAGTCGACTAAGAGGGGACAGCCCTAATAAGAAGCCACCGGCTGACTTACCTTAGCATAAAGACTTGAAGCAGAGGGAAACAGATAACAAATCCCCCTACCAGCACCTCTGAGGCTAACATAACACCGTGGAAAACGCAAAATTGTCATCTTTACAGCTTCAGAGGTACACAGAAATGTCCCTGCATATGAAGTGGTTTTCTTCTGGCAGAGTTGTCAAATACTTATGACTATTAGACACCTTTTTCATGAGACAAGAAACAAAAGTGTGTGTGTGTGTGTGTGTGTGTGTGTGTGTGTGTGTGTGTGTGTGTGTGTGTGTGACGGATGGAGTACAAACTGGATCGTCACTAAGAGTTGAGAATAAACAGCAAGACTCCCCACACCAAGGGGATAATGAAGCACACTCATGCTGATGGTGGACACAGGTTTAAAGGAGCAGCGGCACTAAAGAGATTGATATACTTTTACATTATGAAGTATGTCTTCCTCATCACCTGAAAACTGCTAATAATCCATCAAGATAAAGGGACAAATCAAAATGCTCAAAACTAATAATGTGAAGCAACTGCAAAGCATGGGGACAGCGGTAGCTGGAAAAGACATGCATCCGGTGGAATTTCCTGCAGCACCGGAGCAATCCCGGAAGTGGAATGCGAAAGGATATAGACTTCTAACACCGTAACTTGACAAAATAAGTGTGGCATTTTAAATATTTCATTATTTTATTTAAGCTGGAGGGAGTGTTTCAGCACTGTAGTATAAAAAATATCTTCTATTAATGTATTAAATGATACAAAATATAAATACAACAATCTGGGGTACTGTTTGATATCTCCTTTCTGTTGGTTGTACACACACACACAGTCAACAAGCACAGTTAAGAAGAAAACACTGGCACCGGCTCTCCTGCTGTTTCTGTTTGGGATGCATTCTGTAAGGGGGGGGGGGGGCTGCTTGTCGTAAGTTGTGTCCATCAGTGGTGTGATCCCTCTGCCAGCTCTAGTGTGTTCTTAAGGCCTTGGCATGCACTGGCTCCAGGAAATGAAAGGGGAGCAGCATGAAGAACATCAGTAGAAAGACTGCGCCCGCCACCGCCAGCAGTATATAGCGGCCGATGAACAAAGTGTCCACTATCTGTAGAGACAAAGAGGGAATCTGTTTACTTTCAGCAGTTCTTAATAACTACACACTTTTTTTTTAACTGAGTAAATAGTTTCCAAAGCATGGGAAAAGCATGGCTCTTCAAAATTCAGTGTTTCCTCTATTAGCCACTAGATGTCAGGAGCGGGCCTTCACAAAGGCTTTGTGTAGCAGCAGAGTGATAAGTGGCATAATGTCAGGCCATGAATGTATTACAGACAGACTAACAAACAGACACACACACATTCACAGGAAAATCTACAACAACATGTTGCCTTCAAAGTTGAATCAAACAATAAATTAAGTTGATACATTTATTTTTCTTACATTACTAACGGTTGACAATTCAGAATAACCGACGGTCACCACAAGTTGGACTGATATGAGAGTGCACACCGGAAGCTTCAAGGGACACTCATTCCATATTTCTAAACAGCGAGTAGGCACCTGGCCCAGCCATGCGGTTGTAGAATGGGAACTGACTGATGCCTGAACCTGCAGCACCAGAGCTGAGACATATCTGGCCATGGACACAGTTAGATTTAATTTGAGATAATCCTGAATGATAAATTGCCTGACTCCTTCGTCTGTTGTGGAAGTGACGGAGACCTCAAAGTCAACTCAAACAAACTATGAATGGGACATTTTGGGTCCTAAATGGTAGAACGATGGCAGAAAGAAAATAAGCAACTTCCCTAGTGTCCTCTTCAGTAAGCACTCACACTTCAAATTGGAATTAGAGATCATAGTTTACTACTTACAACTAGTTCTACTGTTTGGGTGTAATAAACATTTACAAAAACAACACTTAACGAGTGGTGATGAAGTGATTCAATGTACTAGATATGTATCCGTTCCAATACTGATGTTATTATTGTTTTATGAGATTATTTCTTTTGGCATTGTAGGCCTTTGTTTTTGATAGGACAGCTTAGAAATGAAAGGGGAGAGACAGGGGGGAATGACATGCAGCAAAAGGGCTGCAGGTAGGAACCGTGGTCTCTGCGTCGAGGACTAAGCCTCTGTATATGGGCGTGCGCTCTACCAGGTGAGCTACCCGGGCGTCCACTGATCTTATTTAACAGAACCCACCCTGTAACTGTTGTTACACAATTGTTATTTTATAACCCTAGATAATGTTTTGAATTTGTAAAAGCCTAATATTAAAGTCACTGTATTAATGTCTCCACTAAAAGTTAAGTAATCTCTTGTGATCTTAAGGCTCTGACACACCCACCCAACGGCCGGCCTTCGGCAGAAAAGGTAGTCAGACTGATCAGTCGGCTCCCGTCTCTCAAAAAAGTGCCTCAGAACACACCGAAGCGACGCCGACTTGAGCGCCAACGGCTTCTCCTCTTCCGACGACGGCACGGAACACACCGAACAGACTCGAGTCACCGACCTCGCCAGACTGTCCGACGGCCGATAATCGGGTTGGTGTGTCAGCGCCTTAACACATAGAAAAATGGCCCAGCCCATTCCCAGAGAGAGAAAGACAAGTACTAGTATTGAATCACCAATAAGCCAATACTCTGAGTTTAGTTAACAGAAGCAGTGTGAGGACTAGCATGATGCCCTGCCCCGACTGTATCAAAGCCATTTCCAGCACTGCCGTTTCAAACCTGGCCACAGGCTCCGTCACGTAGCCAAGCGGTGGTTATTGATTCATATAGGAATCAGACCTGTATGTTATGTTCAGGGAATAACATGTGCAGCAGTGTATTTAAAGACATCGACTTATTGTTGTTTCACTGTTCTCTCACAAACTGCTGAACACTGATGCAGATTCTGGGGTGCTGGCTATTTTCTGATCCTGCTGTTCTTTATCTAGATGGGATGATCAGTGGGACACACACACACACACACACACACACACACACACACACACACACACACACACGCCACACATCGCTGCAGCTTGCCTGAGTAATGCGTCAATTAACAGATCTGAAGCAAACGAGGCGCAGGACTTGGAGAAGCAATAGATCCTCTAGATTGGCATTGGTGTTGTTTAAGTTAGGCAAAGTTTGGAGTTGATAAAGTTTTAATCAGCACTCCACTGATAGCTCTGGGTCTGTGTTAATATTTAGATCATGAGCCACCTATGAATACAAACGCAAGAAAAAGCCCTTAAGCCATATAATACCAGAAGAGTATCAGCCCTACTGCTGACTAAAGATAGATTTACAGGGACTGTTGTGTAATTAGAGTAGGTGTGTGAGTGTGAGTGTGAGTGTATGGTGGTGGGGATGATGTATGCCGTCTCTTATGGATGCATTTAACACATCTCACTTTCTAATTTGCCAATTACACAGCAAGCAGGAACTCAAAGTGTGGCCCATGTTTTATTAATGGGCCACTGAGCGCACGGGTGGTAGCTGGCAGACGGGTGGGGGGCAGGTGGGAGAGAGGGAGGGTATAGTATAAACCACCCCCACCCCTAGTCTGGGACTGGCCTAATTGGCACTGTGATATTTTACTTTTGTTTAACAGCAAGAGGTTAGACATTTCTTACACAGAGGAAAACCCAGCCAGACATATACATCATCCCCCTTACTTGCAGGTAAGGTTTCAGCTTTGGTTTGCACACAAGACATCATTCAAAGTCCCCAGTAAAGCAGTATTTCACCTTCACATGCATTTTTACCGTTGTTTAAACATGGTGTATGATTATATTTGAGGATGTTTACTGCTGATAATGAAAACGGTCTATTGACATCGATTTATTTCAGTTTAAAATACCAAAGATGAGTCACAGAGGATGCCCACGCAAGCTCAATTCTTACAGACTCAATTTCAATCATTTTTCTTAAGGTGTGTTTCTTAAACTTTTTGTATTGTATTTTATTACTTGGAGGATTCATACTGTCAGTGTTGTTGTGTGTGTGTGTGTGTGTGTGTGTGTGTTTTGACGTAATGACATGCCAAATTGGCAAATTTCCTCATTTGTGGACAATGACAGTTGTAAACCCCTTAACAATAAGCAAAAGATAAATATATTCAATTCATGTGAAAAAAAAATAAAAATAAAATAAAAATAGTAATCTACTGTAAGAAGACCCCTTATAATTAAGACATCCTACAGCATGTAAGCTAATTAATTAATATAATGTATACCCTCCCAACAGGCCACTTGATAATTAATAAGGGTTAAGAACTCTATACAAAGCAAACCAATGGGTGATGATGACATTTTGCTAGCATTATAAAGGTGTCATTATTACAAGTGATTTTATATGTGACCTCTTTAAACACTGGAATTAATTTCTGTTATAGCCATGGGTTGATTTTACCCATAAGCGTTGTACAGAAATCCAGGAAGTCCCATTTTGCTGCCACTCTCTCTCTGTTGCTGGTCTGGTATCTGCCTTTGCACAAAAAGCTATAAAATGTGAGCTCGCCGGGACGGGGCTCTGTGCCGCTATTTCTATGGGGCGGCAGCTTGCTTGGCAGATCTGGCCAGCTTATTGGCACGACCCAGAGGCAACATGGGGGAGTGTTTGTTCTGTGTTGCTGTTGGACTGAGATAAAGCAGAGCAGGCCTTTATGACAAGCACCAAACGCAGGCGTGCACGCACAATGACACATGCTATTTACAAGCACACAGACCTAGGATACTGGCTTATATCAGAGTTAGGGTTTTATTTGGGATAGGTTGTTTATATTCACCTGCCTCAAACCTAAATGGAGCCTATATCCTCATCAGTACAAATAATGGAATACTGTTTTTAGATACTGATCAGAGCTTTGCCTTTTAGCATTTGGCGCGCACACACACACACACACACACACACACACACACACACACACACACACACAATATGAATTACCTTTGAGATCTCGAGACCGTACATCCGTCATAAAGATACATTTTTGTTCTACTGCGGTCACCAATAAGCACAAAATAAGAGACAACTTTCATTTCCTTTACTGTTCTTAAATGTGTGATTTAATTATCAGTTTTTGGGAGCACAAAAGTGAGTATGAGATATCCATTCAGCTAAAGTAAGCTATTTGTTTGTGGGCTCTGAATCCTCATTTTCACTCAGTGGTCTCTGTACCCAAAACATTTGATAGCAAATGGAAGCCAAATGGCCTCACAACAGAACTGAAAACATCCCTGGCCTGCTGTTATTTCCAACTGAAGTACATTATGCTGTCATTATGCACAGACGATAACAACACAAGACTCTGTGTTTTTAAGGACCCCCTCGAAAATGAGATGGTTCATCTCAAGGGTTATCCTTCTAATAAATACTCTATAATGCAATAAATAGTCTGATATAATACTAATTACAATAGATCCTTGTCATGGATTTGGCAGCGGTATGTACGTTTAAATAGCCTCTTCATGTAGTGAAATGTCAATCCAGCATGTAAACAGCTTTCAAACCAAATCGGTTTTCTAATATACATATTTCTCTGTGGTATTTGCATTTTAATATAGTACAACATATCCATTCCTATTGTAGGCAGGACAAGAGATATCACTCTGTTTAGTTGACAATGCAAACCAATAGCCAATAGACATAGGTCCACACATCCTTCATTTATCTATATTTTTGTAATTTATTTCATGCCTTTGTTGTTTAATGTAGCCAACCTTATGCTTGTTTTTTTTTTTTATTCCCCGCTGACTTGTGTTTAATTTGTAGATGTCAGGACGTTTGTAATTGCTCATTATATTTTTTTATAGAGATTCCTTCTATAAGCCCCTTGGGGGTTTCTTAAACTCACCTGCACAGTCTTTCTTTTATTTTATTTTATTGTTGAGTTTCTGTTGTCTTGATGCTATTGTGCAAATAAATACATAGACATGACTATTACAATTAACTAGTATCGTAGTGTAAAGGTGTGTGAGATCAGTGCATAGAGCTCACCTCTATCTCTTTGAAAGGGGGAGTTGTTTCTGGGCTGCGAGGGAAAAACACCAGCACCAAAGTGATGGTGAGAGCCAGAAACCCAATGGGGATAACGCCTAACCTGGCAAAACACAAACACACAGTTCAAACACAGAGCATAACATAAGCACTCCCACTGCTGATTTGCAGTAAACGCAGGATTATCTAAGGATAATGTCATTATAAAGTGCCATTTAAAACAATGGCATCCTTGATTGCAGTTTTGAAAAGTTGTTAACTTTTCAATCAAGTAAATAGCACCATGTTTCACCCCATTTAAAAACGTTCCGGTAATTGCACCTTACACAAGTGTGCAGTGTTTGGTGTCATGGTGCATTCTACACACATATACGGTAAATATGTACTGACTTTAATAATAGGTCTGCTTTTGTTATTGCAAGTATTAATCAGCAGGGATTTGAAGGTCATGAATGAAGGTGCAGCAATCAACTATAGCAGCATGTGGGTATAATTCATCGTTTCGTAGAATGTCAGTAAATCAGAAACAGTAGCGTTAGTTATTTTTGCTGATCTACGTAGACAGCGAAATATTTAGGCGGCAGAAATATGAGAGTTGCAACCTTTTCTGTGTGAAATCCAGTATTTAAAAAAAAAAAAACTAGTTTAACACATTTTTCTTTTGTCAGAAATCGATTCATAACTGTTAAAACAGCTAAAGGTCTCTTCTAAATCTGGGTCCACTCTTTAATTTGGCACTTCATTCGACTATATTTCAGCTTTGAGTTTGTTGCAACTAACCTTAGGCTACATTTTTCCTCCCTTTAACACAACACTGTGTTCACGAAACATCATATTTGGGCATTATATTGGAATAAAGAGCTTACGTTATCTGACAAAGTCAAACATATGCCGAATTTTCGAGGAAACTACTACTATTACTAATGCCACGGCTTAAGTTATTTATGTTCCAGAGGATGTGTGCTTTGGCCAACAATCAAATCAACATTAAAGTGGAGGAATTGTCAAGGGAATAAGGCATTGACTGAGTCACAGACTAATAAACTGTCCTATCTGGGCTATTCTCCATCAATGAATGCAGTTCTGTTCTAACTGGGCTTGTGTAAGGAGTATGTGGAGGTGCTGTTCTCACTCACTTTGCAGATCCAGATGCTCTGAGCAGCATCATCCCAAACACAAGAGCTGCAATCCAAACGATGGCTATAACGAAAACCCCCGTACCGACTCCCACCACGGTGCTTGCCATTTTGATAAGCAACGTTTCAAAGTAACGTTAGTTTACCCGACAAACAGAACAGTTAATCGGTAAAGTGGGTCAAATATGATTTTACGACCGACGTTCGTAACATTGCTAAGCAATGCTGTAACGTTAGCTTAAACTACTTAACCTAGCTAGCTAGCTAGGTTATATAGCTAGCTAGTTAGCTGGCTACATTAGCTAACTGGAACTTCCACGGTAAGGTAGCTGTCACTGCTAACGTAAGCTGTGCTATGCTGAGACCGACAGTTGCATGCTAAGTGAAAAATGTAACTTATGATGATGTTCGACAAGAATATTCCCCCGTAAAAATTAATCTTTGCTGTCCATTAACCCGTCTTTCTCAAGTAGCATTCAGTTCAAGGGATATAGGATATATTTCTCTATGGCGTCTTCTGCTTCCTGGTAACAGCAAACTGGAGTTTGATTGGATACACGAACTCAAGACGGGCCAATTATATGCGTCGTTACTGAAAATCTACAGAACACCCATCTCGTCTGACTCTCGGCACCCATTTGTTCTTTTACCCTTCTTCTGTACGGTATAGTCTACTGTAGCAACATTTCTATTCACCTTTCACAATTTACTATTTATTCATAGACTTGAGGCCAAACTTGTTTCTCTTTATCTTGAGTTTATCTGGTTTTATTTGATTCTATTTTATCCCTAGACCTATCGTTCAAAAGCCACCTCATCACCAAATCAATAACTAACAACCAAGTACAATCAATAACAACCATCAACAATCTAGACTGAGTGGTCCTTAATCACCACAGCCTAAACACACACACACACACACACACACACACACACACACACACACACGCGCGCGCGCGCGCGCATAATCTGGACCGGTAGCCTACTTTAGATGCTATTTTAAACACGCGACAATAATGCATTCGAGCATAAAGCACATTTGATCCAGGCATTTAAGGCTATGCTTCCATAATCACCGCAGGTGTTCATACAGTAGGCTGTGCCTTTTGGTTTTACCGGTGGCTGGTCACTGCACTTCAGTAGGCTACAGCTTCTGTGTCCTTTTGACATTTTATTCCAAACACTTGTCTGGTTAGACGGAGTGTGTTGTAGGCCTAGTGGTTACTTCACTGCAACAGCCTCGGTTTGGAAGTTACAGTGCGCTTTTTAAACGTGCATGCGCCAATTAGGTCAAGGCTTGGTGATGGAAAACTGTCAGGTTGTCTGACGACTCCAAAACGTCACCAAGGCTCCAAGTATTAGCCTATAGCCATAGCGTTATATAGCCTAGATCAGTGTTTCTCACACTTGTTTCAATATTGTAGGCCTACCCCCTTTGAATTGCTTCTTTTTTTTTTAAGCCAAGTACCCCCTGACCAGCGCAAAATGTCTCCAAACTGGACGACGTTATAGGACACTTTTAGTATGGACAAGAGGATTGCTGCAAAGTTCTGTTCTATTGACAACAAGTCAACTTTTCTTCTGTGTGTTTTCAGCTGGCAATTTCTAGACGAGATAGAAATCTCTGTCTATTGGCTCTTATTCGCAGCAGTGGTAGGCCTGCTGGTTCCCACCTGTCTTTTTGAAGCATGTCATTATGAATGCAGAGCGACAGGGGCTGGCCAGATCAGCGTGGGTTTCAGCGCATTCGTGCGTGTGTGCGTGCGTGTGCTCTTTTTTGTATTCTTTATTGTAGGCTATAATATACAAACAATCAAGGCACAATGTGTTTGTACATTTGTCAATGTCAAAGTGTTGAGGTAGAGACAATATAGGCTACAACAAAACATAAATAATGAAAATAAAGATACTGGGGGTCTTTGTAGTCAAGAATCTTAAGTCCAACAAATAAACGAGTCACTTGGCGTTTTCCTTTGTCATGCATTGACGAAGTCCCACCAGAAGTAGTGGTGCCTCCTGCGCGCTTCCTGGAAGAAGACATGTTGCCTTTAGGGTGAGCCTCGTTAGATCCATGCATCCAGCTATTATTAATGGATAACAAGCCATATGGAAGGACTGGATTCTATTTGATAGCAATCAGTGTTGAGAGTAAAAAGTGAACCATAGCAATTTACACCAAACTGGCAAACTGTGCCGTTCTCACTGTGTAGCCTACATTCCCTCAGCTGATTTGATTTCCTCCGCTATCTCCCGCAGCATTACAGACCCTGCCAGAATGAGAGGGCAAGTACAACATTATTCTCCGACTCTTATGGGCTCTGAGTTAATAACCTAGTGCCCAGGGTCTTGTTTCTCTTTGAGCCATTATAGGCTCAGTCACTGCAGGTATACCTGAATAGTATAGGTATGGAAATAACTGAGTTTAGAGAGCATTAGACTATGAAATAGTATATTGGATGGGTAAATAAACAAATGTTGAAATGGACCTTATGGAATTTACCTATAGGCTACAATAATGTCATCAACTGTTCTGCTCTGGTGACTATAGCCTGTAATTCAGAAGGCTAGTTTAACATATGAGTTGAGAATGAGTATAGCTATATTAGCATATGATTGGAACATTGCAAAAAATAACGAGGGATTCATCAGGTTTCTTGCAACAAATAGCCTAAAACAAAGCCTGAAATGTATAACCCTTGTAATCTCACCATCCTGTGTAACATGCTACTCTCTTCTCATTCCCACAACACATCTGGAAGCAAATGGAAAAACTGAATAAGATTATATGGTGTTTTTTTTTTTGTTTTTTTTTTTAAATGTATTGACATGTTATGTTAGTCTTTTGTTTTGTGTAAATGTCAAACTAGTACAGGAGACAGTCAGTGTAGCCTATGTGCGGCTGATATTAAAAATGCTCGGATTTTAAAACTTTAATGCATCTTTAAAAAAAAAAAAAAAAGAATTATGCAGGAAGAATGAAAGGTGTGTTTTTCGGTGCTTCATCCCCTCCAGGTCGTAGCTTTGAAGCAGTGTTGAGCACTCTTGTCTTTTTTTTTTCTCTCCGAGACGGATGGCTGCAGGTTCCCGTATTTCCCATGGACACTGGAAGGCATCAGCAGCCCGGGTGTCGGGGAAAAACGGGGAGCGGAGATGGAGGTGGGAGGGGCCTGGCATGGCTGACGTCAGCGGCTGTGTGGAGGAGTATAGGCTGTGCTGTCAGCCCAGTGTCAGTCTGATGAAGATTGGCATGCAGGTAAGCTGTCATTCATTTTCAATGTCAGTGCATGGGAGCAGGGCTTTACCACTTGAGCGTCCTTTTTTCCCCTGTACCCCCCCTTCATTACAACAGTCAGGACATTATTCATGCAGTCAGACAACCAGCCAGGCCACAGTGAGAGAGAGAGAGAGGGAGAGAGAGAGAGGGAGAGAGAGAGGGAGGGAAAGAAAGACAGAGTCAGGGAGGGAGAGAGGGAGAGAGAGCGCGAGTAAGAGAGGGAGGGGGGAGAAGAGGAGGGGGAGAAAAAAAGAGAGAGGGAAAGGAGAGGAGATGCATTTTTGTGCTGGACTGAAAGACCAGTGGATTTTTGTTTTTCCTTTTGCCTGCTGCGGCGTTTGGATTTAACAAAACAAAGTGTCCTTAATGTGATGCAGGGTATTTTTTTTATTTTTAGGATGCTTTGTATTTAGCGGCGGATGCTTTTGTGCTATAGGTTGTAGGCTAATTTAGAGAATCCTGATAATAATAGTGACTGGAGGACAGAATGAGCGCATACGGCTACAGCTGCAGGAAGCTGGCCTTTTTATTCCAGCAGCGGAGTGCTTTTTCGCTTTCTGATTGTTTGTACATTTAGCCTATAGTGATTATCTGATGGTGGGAGTCTTCCGTGGAAATTAACGTATTCTTTTGTCTTTTCACTGCCACTGCGATTTTCTTAATTTTGAAGTTTAACGTGGTGTGTGTGTGTGTTTTCCCCCCGAGTAAAAATGCATTATTTTGACTGGCAAAATTGATTAAAATTGGTTCTTTGTTCATAATAAATGTAATTATAGACAGTAGTGTCTCTCTGTATGTATGTGTGTGTGTGTGTGTGTGTGTGTGTGTCTGTGTGTACAGTCTGTAGCTGTGATTATTTGTGACAAAAACAAACAAATTAGGCTACCACAGCATATGTCAAACTGTAGACATAGTATATCACCTTAAGCTGGAAATCTAACTTTTTTTTAAATTAATGATTATATAGCTTAGGTTTTGCGAATATATCCTTTTTTTATGTGTAACTTGGCATCTGTCTTCATTTTTGCAGTTCATGAACAGCAGTTTTTCAAAGTAAAACAAGATAGTTTTACACAAAGCTAAAGTCTTGCATTTATTGCAGCAAGAAATGTAAAGCAAAAAAACAAAAAAAGACAGCTATTTTCCTCATCTGTCTGTGTTTTAAAAAAAAAAGTCACACATGGAGTCTAACCCTGTTTGCATTTCTTGGTAAATATGTTTCTAATGCTCCAACGAGCTACATCTCAGTGAGCTCTAATGTTTACTCCCAGCCTCTCTACACCGAACACTGGCCTTCTTTGTGTGCCACTCACCACTTTCTATTTCAGATGACTAGTTTATTCCACAATAATTGCTCGAAAGACCATTTCACCGGTAGGAGACGTTTTGACTGGCATGAGATGCCGGCGGTGTGATGTGCCGGAGCCTGTGCCTCTCAGACAGCTTGTCTTCAATAGCGGGGCCCTGTTCCATTGGTTTTGGAGGATCATTCTGTTAAAAAGGCACAGATTGGCAGGTTGTTTACTGTCCTTTGGTAGTTTACGTGAGTCAAAATCGAGTCCACTCATCTGTTCAGTCGCTTTCAGCTTTGATCTCTGCCCCCTCAAATATCCCATAAATGTACCTGTACGTACACAGATTTGGCAAACACATCTATCATCTCAGCCGTTTTGATGTTGCTAAATGTAAAGTTCAGAATATATTTGTTTATTGTCTTTTTTTTTTTATACACAACATATGCAGAGTGTATGTGTAAAGGTTCAGGAAATATAACTCCGGTGTTACTGTTGCAGTTTCTTTGTTGTCATCTGTCAATGGTAAGCTTAATTAAATATGCCTGAACCATTTGTTTACTAATCATCTGCTTCCCTGAGAAATCACAATGGCCGATTTGGACCACTTTAGCTCCCTCCATCAAACACGTTTGGCAGGTGCAGAGTGCTGAGCATGAAATCCCACGAGGAGCTAAACTCGCACCCCCTGTGAAAGTAAACGCTTTGAAAGACGCTGTTGTTGTCGATGTGAATTGCTGTTGAAAGACCAAAAGAAGGTCTGTTACCTTTTACATCATTCAAATGATTGTGTACCTTTGTCAGCGTCTCGAAGTGGAGGCATTCTGGCAGTATACACACACACACACACACACACACACACACACACACACACACACACACACACACACACACACACACACACACACCCGAGTCGAAACGCATCACTACTAATAACCCTCGCTGATGTTTGTTCTTTGTTGTGGTGTACCCCACACGGCTCTACATATTGTCAGATAGGGATAATACCAATTTAGTTTATCCCCAAACCCTGCTGAGATCCTAATTGATGATTTGTGTCATTGGACAAGCAGCCCAGAGGCATACTTGGTGCTGCGAAAATACTCTGACAGTATTTGCATATTCCCATTCCTACTATATGGGTAAATTACATGATGAGGTGTGATGCTGTGCATTCCTGCAGCTTTTGGGGGGATAATCACTAATAAAGTGATTCAGTCACACTAAATGAAGGAAGTAAACAGAGCGAGGAGAGCATATGTTACAAACCAATTTAAGCATTTATGAATAGCCATAAAGCATTTGAGGAAATTAAACCACAAGCAAATGTCTTGTCATTTCCTTCGCCTTTGCCTCTACATCCCCCCTGCATGGTGCCAAAGAAACCAGTACATCATTTTTGAGAAGATCTAAGTTTTTTTTTTTTTTAGGGTCTTGTAAGACTAATAGGCCTTACATTGCAAGATTCTTCTTTTTTTTTCTTTTTTTTGCAATGAGATCCTGAGGTGTCTAATTTGTTTTTGAGGGCCTCATTTTCTTAAATCAGGCAGGATAAAGGGAGAGGATGTTCAGAATTATTCATAAGGCCTTAGCCTGCTGGGTATCCTCGGCGGAGTGCATCTAGGTCCTGTTCGGGGCCCGTGGGCAATGTGATGTAGGCTAGTTTTTCATGTTCAATAGAGCAGCAATCCTTAAGACAATTGTGTTGTGTTGCATGTATTGCCCTGTCTGGGCCTTCACAGGTCATGCCCACTAAGCTCGCTTGATCCCTATTGCTCTCAAGAGGAGACCGAGGCCTGTTTAGACCGTCAGACAGCGCAGCTTAAGGACAGCCCTTGCATGCTTACCCTTGCTCATTCCACAGACAGTGCTGCGTTGGCATGGTTCTAAGTAAGCCACCAGGGAGCAGGGTCGGAGAGAGATGGATTGGCTTGATTTATGCTCCGAGAGAAGCAGCAGGCAAATTGAATGATCCTCCATACTGTCAACATCACAGAGCTTTGTTTCTGGAAGGACATAGAGATGTCATGAAAATACGTGCAGTAGAGGACCACAATGTGGTTTACAAGTTTTGAAAACTGCAGTCAGACAGTGATGTTATTGTGTTATACAGTAGCATTATTACTGACACATGTAAGTTCAGCAGGGCTTCAGTTAATGATTATTTTCATTGTCGATTCATTTTTCCATTATTTTGGAAAAATTGTGAAAAATGTGGATCAGTGTTTCTCAAAGCCCAAGATGACGTCCTCAAATGTCTTGTTCACTCCAAGATATTCAGTTTACTGTCACAGAGGAGAGAACATATTCACATTTAAGAAGCTGCAATCAGAGAATTTCTTTATAAAAAATGACTGAAACTGACTAATCACTTATCAAAGTAGTTGGCAATTAATTTAATAGTTGACAACTAACTGATTAATCGATTAATCTTTGCGGCTCTGGTCCACAGTTTCAGACCTTAAAAAGAGCCCCCATGGCCGAAAAAAAAGAAGATCAATACAATTTGGTTATCAAGAATTCATTTCAATTTATTTGTATTATCTAGCTAATAAAAATCTAACAGCAATGTGGTTTTTTTCTCAAATTCTCAGTAAAGGAAGTGTTGTATTGCAGAGATCCCTCCGATGATAGTCTATATCCACGACGTTCCTCTTCCGGGATTGCTCCGGTGCTACGGGAAATCCACAGCATCACGCTCTGTTCGCCCGGATGTCCGTCCCCTTCCTCTTTCTTTGTGTTGGCGTTCTAACCTCCGGCTGATTTCTGAGGACTATGGTTAACTGCTCCTCAGATCTCTGCAGGGTAAATCCAGACAGCTAGCTAGACTATCTGTCCAATCTGAGTTTTCTCTCGCACGACTAAAACTACTTCTGAACGTACACGTGTTCCAACAAAACAAGTTCCTTCCCGAGACTATTTTGCAGAGGCACCGTTGCGCCGTCTGGCGCTTAGCGCCGCCCAGGACGATTGTGATTGGTTTAAAGAAATGCCAATAAACCAGAGCACGTTTTTCTCCCATCCCAGAATGCTGTGTGGACTAGCCAGACCCTCCTCCACAGCGCTGTGGAGGAAGGTCTGGCTATGTGAGACTGCTCCGATGATAACACGTTTTGTACAGGACATGTGTGACCCTGTTGATATGTAAAACAGTTCTTTCAGTGCCTTCTTAATAAACATGTATTATTTTCAAAACACTTGTAGTTTGGGACAAATCACAATTTTTTTGTTGCTTTACTACACAATATATAATCACAACAACATGCTTTGCTCTTAGTATGTCCTCCATACATATTCTACTGAAAGAAGAATACCTACATGTAAGAAAAGTCTATGTTCGTCTTCAATATGTGATTCAGTGATTGATTGGGCTTAGAACGTTTGAATCAATCGGGCCTGCAGACAGTCAAACAAACTTTTCGAAATGCTCTTCTCCGCACAATAATACGTGATGTGTGCTGGAACAGTGAACGCCACAGCATGGAAGAAGTCATACAAAGGCTTTAGTCATTAGGTAATGATTTTAGCACCAGTACTCTGATTGCATTTTTTTAGACAGAGGAAATGAAAACCCAGCAGGGACACATTCCATAAACTAAGTCAAAGTCATGGCAAAGAATGGAGCACTCCAGTACAGCTGAGCTTTTTCACCAGCAGGATGCACACACAGATAGAGTGTTTACTGTGGGAGAAATTTCAAAGACTTGTAAGAAGTAGGCTTCCTCCCTCTAATGTCTCCAGTAGGCTAATCATAGTGCTAGTATACATTGCTTTTGATGTCATTATTTTCTCAGTAAAAACAATTAAAACGTATTATTTTTAGACATTAGTTATTATTCAAGGATCAAGCACCAAATCAAATTAGCAACAGCTTATTATATATTCTGCATTTGAAGACCTTTAACAAGACTCTGAACCTCATTGTGTGTTTGCTTCTTATCTCTGGCGGAATGTAGATAATCCTAATAAATGAGTAGAGCTTCACACGGAGAAATATGAAGCCTGCCAGTAAATCCTGAATTTATTATATTTGAGAGTGCTGGTAACAGCTGAGCTGGGTGAGGTTCAAAATATTTGATTTGAATTAAACAGCAGATCATAGTGAGAAAATCCCACCAAGCACTGTGTGGCTGCTGCATATTTGTGCTCCTCTCGGAAATGAATAAATGCATGGGCCAAAATGGTGTCAGTACAGTTGGAAATTTCCCCCAGTTCTGAGTGAAATGTCATCAATGCTGACATAACGCCATGCGCTAATATGTGCATATAAAGACCTTGGAAGCGCATTGGTTTTCTCTGAGCCAAATGCAAAGTATGTTTGTAGCTTGACATCTTGGGCAAAATTACCATTGTACTATTAGTGTGTTTTTCTTTCACTTAAACCTCAGTTAAGTGTTTGATACTGTGGGTTTAGCTGCAGCTGTTGTTTAGCACTGGGGTGCTGTTGCCAGCAAGAAAGCTGTTGTTCCTCCTCTGTAGGGCTGGGTATCGTTAAAAAAGGTTTGATACCGGTACCGATACCAGTACCGTGACTTCGATACCGTTTTTTTTCGATACCAACTTATAAAACAAAAATAAATGACAACATTACACATTAGGGCACAAATCTTTTTATTCCTTTTTCAGCTCCTACTATCTGAGCCCGTCTCTGTGTAACGTAGAGTTTTTCCTGTGTGTCTCTATGACGTGTAATCACAAACATTAGTAGATCTTGGTAGAAGCATGCTGCTTGCTGATTGGCTCACTGATGCTAATGAGATTGACTCCTTAGGTATTGAAATGTGGTATTGAATGAGGAGGCATTTTTCGATAATCGATACTTGGTCGGTGCATTACGTTACGTTACGTGTCATTTAGCTGACACTTTTATCCAAAGCGACTTATAATTTCTATACATGCTATGCATGAAAAGTATTGAATTCGGTACCCAGCCCTAGTTCTCTGTGAATCAGAGTAACTTTTATTACAAAGTTGAAAACAGATGGACAAAGTATACAGTACACATGAACAGAAGCTATTTTTGTGAGCGCTAAGCTAACTTATAATACGGTTGTGTGTACTTTTTACACCTTGACAATGTTTTTTCACTCTTGGGTACATTTTCAGCTGTAATAATGCAAAGATGAGCTTTTTTTTGGTTGCCCATGACATAAGGCAACGTGTGAAAAGTGTGCACTAGAGATGGGAATTGTGCCTCTTTGAAATGGTGGTAGATGGCCTTTTGAAATTCTTTGATTATTGGTAGAGCCGCCTAGTGAAGTCTGCTGCACTTTGAATAGAAATACAACAGCGCTAAAGTTGTGACCTCCAAAAGGCTATTTACCGGAGCACGTACCGTTCCATTTTTTTCAGAATGCTCTCCAACGATATTCTTCAAGTGTATTGCTCTTTCTGCCACTTACATCTCATCTGAATGTTTCAGCCTATTGCACTCCAGGACACAATTAAACTGAAGGACGATATTTTGACTCAGTCTATAGCTGCTTCTTTATTTTGACATTAGACAAAAAGGGCCTTATCTTCATCCATTTGTATACCTCGCTGCTAATCTCCAAGTGGTCTTTGCAGAGGCTTGATGAAACACTTGTTAGTGTGCAGGCTCTACAGACTTATCAACAGACTTTGGTCAAAGCGTTGCACAGTTGCAAGGACAGAATAATTTGCACTAAAGTGATCGCTCTTATTAGCTGCAAATGACTTCCTTTATGTAGTTCTGCATTCATATTATGACATACTGTATCAGTGCCCAAAGGATCTAAATGCCTCAAAGTCCCATGTTACCCTAGACTGTTTACCCAGTCACTTTTAACTGTAAGTGCTGCTAATGCTACATGATGAGTCACATTTTATAAATATGGCATAATACAAAATAAAAAAAAATTCACATTTTACCATAGTTTGTAAAGTAACTCATTTTCACCAGCAAATATCTTTTAGGAGAAATGGAATACCACCCCAATTACTTATTTCAATCAACAGAATGAGGAAAGGCTTTTAATGAACGTATCTGTTCAAAATGTTGTAACTGAATAGATGTATTTAATTAGTTTCCCTTCAATATAACCCTTGCGATTCAATATCCAGCCGTGCATGATTAGTGATTTATGGTTATATTTGGGCACCACAAGCACTTATAAAGTTAGGTAAAGATCATGGTCTTGGTTACATATTGAATCAGAAACAGAAAAGCTTTTATTACCACAATAACTTCACTTATGTGGAATTTGCATATAGTGAAAGGTGCATACATATTATTACATATTAAACATAATATGAAATAAACAATAAATACAGAAAAAACAAATATATACATACAAAATAACTGTTGCATAAGAAAAAAGAGGCTGAATGGGATGAGTGCAGAATTTGCAAAGAATATATAGTATGTAGTAAGTGCAATGGGCAGATGTAAAGTCCAAGACAGGCTTACTTTATTACCATTTAAACAAAACCTAACCATAACCAAAGTGCTTCTGTTGCCTAGAATGAAGTGCAGCCAGGGGTGATTCTAGGATCAGACCTTTAGGGGGGCTCAGCCCCTAATGAGAATCTGACATGGATACATTGCCTTGCAATAGTGTTACCCCCCCCCTGCCAAATCAGTACTTTCACTGGCTAGCAATGAGTACATGTATTTATTATTATAACAGAGGATAAATGCAACATTTTGAACATATTAAAAAACTACAAAAGTCCCTTTATGGACCACCAAAATCAAATGAAATGATAATGAGGTGTAAACAATAAATCAATAAAAAATAAAACATTCCTTGACTGGGTTACAGGTGCATAGCATTAGCAACAGCGACACAGGATATTAAACCTTGAACCCCCTAAAAAGGGTCTAAAATCGCCACTGAGCACAGCGCCAGCAGGACTCTGGTCTGGGGTGTCAGAGTCCTGCCCCATCCACCCCAACCACGTACAACTGCCTCGTGGTAAAAGAATGTTTGCATCTTTGGAAAAAAACAAGTCCCCAAACACAAATGTCATAATGTTTCCCTCAAAACATAACTGGCAAACCATATAAGCAGTGGTGGGAGAAGCATTCAGATCCTTTACTTAAAGTGACTATATGTAGCTTTTAAATGTTTCTGAAACTGTGTAATGTTCCATCTGATGATCATAAATGACCTGTAACAACAAACGAGACTAACAGTGAAAAGAACGCTAGTTTTATAAAGTTGTTATTAATGCCCCTGCCCGGTGGATTTTTCCAACAAAGTGACAGAATGATTTACGGCAGGTAGACGGAGCTACAGTAACACATTCTGACGGTCACAGATTTCACTGTAACACCAGAAAAGCCTGTGTTAGGTATCCAGCAGGTAAAGGCTAGCAGGAGATTACTTTATAGAGGCCTAATTGTATTTTAATGTTATTTTAGAAGTTATCTGCTGTAGTTATGGCTGATACTGGGGCAGGACCATCACAGGAGAGAAGGAAATTAAAAGAAGAACAACTAAAAGATAAAAGGGAAAGTGAAAGACAACGGGCAAAACCTCTGTCGGTTTTCAACAGATGGAGACAATTACGGGATTGTTAATGATTCAAAAACGTCCCCGATTGGCCCTGAGGTATATAATGTCTACTGTTTTTCATTCATAAAATAACTTCAGATTGCGTGATGTGGTTGTACGTCAGTAGTCAACATTAAATGACGTCCCCCTTCCATTAAGCGCAGACGTTTTATTCCTTTTAGTTTGTCTTTGTGTTGGCTTACTATTTTCTTTTCCCTCGTCCCCCTGTACTTGTGTAAAGCGTCCGTGAGTTTCATGAAATGTGCTATATGAATCTAAGTTATTATTACGTTGGTTGCTACAACAATCTCTTAATGCTTTGGCTCGTGACCCAGTGACATTGATACCTGGTTTATCTCAGGAGACATCCAAAGTAGGCTAAATTACCGTATGTAACACTTGAAATGAAACGATGCAGCTGTAATCTGTAATCTGTAATCTACAGTGGGCAGTACAGCACCGTAAAGAAAAGAGCTTTAGGACAGCAGGTGTGGTAAAAACATAAAGGATCCAAACAGTTGTGTGTTTAATGGTCTGATCATCTCAGCTGGACTTGTAGCCGTTATATTGTTGGCTAGTTTACTTTAGAATAAAACATCAGATTTTATAAACTACATGTGTTTTGTGTGCAGAAATCTTAATGTGTGAAGTAACTAGTAACTAAAGCTGTAACAGATGAATGTAGTGGAGTAAAAAGTACAATATTTCTCTCTGAAATGTAGTGGAGTAGAAGTAGAAAGTGGAATGAAAAGAAAAGACTCAAGTAAAGTACAAATACCTTAACATTTGTACTTAAGTACAGCACTGGAGTAAATGTACTTAGTTACATTCCACCACTGCAAATAAGTATTATATAAATGCACTCTTAAGTCATGCCAGTAAGTGTAATCTATATAGAGTTCCAAAGCAATTATCATGTCTGTAAAAAAGTAATTTCTGCAGAATCATAGAGTAGACTGGCTATTCTGAACATCAGCTGTCCGTATGAAGCAGCAATTGTGGTCTTGGCCATATTCACCGTCCTTGCTTTCTCCTCTCCGCACTTCATTACATTGAGAACATTATGACTTTGCTGAAAGTGTTAGGAAACATGAGTGCTACTGACATTAACCTCCAGTTTAAAGCGACAGAGCACACAAAGAGCTGATGGTTAGTTCCGTCTCTTTGTTCACATCCACACATTGACTATCTTTTATTTCCTCTTTGCAGACGACTGCAGGATACAGACATTTCTTCCAAGAACATGTTCCCAATGCTGCTGATGTTTTGGTGTGAATTTGAAAAAATCTGGCAATCCTGAGTCCAAGCGATGTTTGACAACACTCCTACTCAAAAAGCCGTATTACAAAATTTCATTTTAAGGCATTTATTTACTATTTTATTCATATATTACGCTACTTTTGTGAACCCATGACTTTTGTAAACTCATTTCAAGCACCAAAAAAAAAAAAAAGTGAATGTATGTTTTCAGAGATTTGAGAAATATTTCCACTTTAGGGCCAATCACAATCACACATATCTCTTTATATGTGCTTTGCTCTGGAACCATTCTGGGCACCACTAAACAGAAAGCCGAGTTTGTTCTGCACATTTAGATATGAAACACATGTGGATCAGTTAATATGCAAAAACCCTTAAAAGGAGAATTCAAGAAGACTATTCCTCAGACCTCAGAGGGTTAAAAGTGACTTGGTATTGGTATTGTTTGTGAGAGCCGTCTTCTGGACAACGCGGAGCTTTGAGTATCATGTTTGGCCTGAAGCTTACACTCTGCAAGCAATCATGAGTCATCTAAAGCAGTCTAAGAGAGACTTAAACTGTTAAAGTGGGTAATGGAGGACAGAGGGTTTGAGGCAGAGTGTGTGAACATGCTATGTGTACTCCTGAGTCAGAGAAATGTGCTTTTAGTTAGAGGCCAGCGCGACAATCCTTAAGATAATGTCTGTTTATATTGTACCCATTATGCATTAGTACATATTTGGTTTATCTGTGGCTATATAACCCCCATTTGCTCTATTTAATAATTACGTTTTACATTTTCTTTCTTGAGTGATGTGCTGGAGCATTGACTCAAATCGTTAAGTTTGCGTCTTATCCGAAGTATCCATGAACATTTCTCCCCCTTCACTAAAAGCAAAATGCATGCCGACATATTAGGACCGACCGGTTAAACTCTGTTTCTATGCTGCCACATTCCATCACGTACTACACAAGTTTGATTCATAACATGGGATAATTCAAGCCCAAACAGTCACAGGCAAATGAAATCAATGTGGAGTCTCTGTTTCCTGTGATTTGCAGTGGCAGGCTCACATTTTGTCAAAGAAAGCCACGCGGTGTTAAGTGTGTTTGTACGGCGGTGCGGGCCAACCGCACGCCAGCGCTGATTTTAGAAGTGGTAACATTTAATGACTACAGCACGCGTCTGATTTGCAGGCGCTAAGCACCACTCATCGTTGGTTTTAGTCGCAGTCCTCTCTGGTTTGCCGCTGCTGCTGCCGAGACCCGAGGCATCGAGTCATGTCGCCTTTCAAGTCAACATGTAAACATGTCAGATTTCTGGAGTGTGTGAAGAGTCTCAGGGTGTACAAATCTCATAACAGACACATTGCTTTAAATGAATCTATGCAGGAAGCAGTTTACCACTCGGTGGAAAACACTTATGACTGCTTACAACAACAAGGCATATCTGTGTTACTGTATGCTTCATCAAGACAATATTCCTTAAACATTATCAGGCAGTGTGGACATGATTCCACATGTTAATTGCAGCACTGTGAACTGAATGACAAAAGCAGACTGAACCTCTTTTTTTTCTTCTTTTTTTTATTCTCGAACCTAGACTTCTTTCCACTACAAAGAATAATTACTTTTCCCAACTCCCGCGCCATAATTGGTTACTACTCTTTTATCTTATCTATGTGCGCATAATTATCACAGTCATCGTATTAGATTATTTCATGCATAATAAATGAACTCAAACTGTGTGCAGGGTAATTAGCATGTTAGGCTATGTGCCGCGATAAGAGGTTTGCTCTCTCAAAGATTGCATTGTTCAAGACATTCCTGAAAAGTGAGAAATGCCGAAAGAAATGGAAGATCTTACCGTCACTCTGGTGTCCTAAGACATCGAGAGACTAGTTCAGACGTACTCTTCTTTTAACTTCATTTTGTAGTGTGTGTGTATGTGTGTGTGTGTGTGTGTGTGTGTGTGTGTGTGTGTGTGTGTGTGTGTGTGTGTGTGTATTAGCATGTATGTTTACTTCCCCCGTCTGTTTCGGGGCAATTATTCACAATATACGTTGTAACGTATTTCTCGGTGGATTGGAGATCTAGAGCAGACTGTAGTTTAAATGCAGAAGACCTAACAGAACATATAGGAGCATAATGGAGACCATTGTGACAGAGCAATATGCTATTTGACTTTGGCAGCTGTCTGCTGTATAGATCTTGTCCAATCCAAATGACAGATGTGTATCAGTCGAGATTTCAGTCATAAGCAGTCCTATTGTAGGCAGTGTTTAAGTGTTCCCTTACATTCCTTTGGAACTTTTCCCTTCACATATTAGTAAATACTCTAGAGCAGTGTTTGTCAAATTGGGGTACGTGTACCCCTAGGGGTACTTTGGAGTACTGCAGTGGGGTGATTTTTTTGGTGCAAAAATGCAAATTAAAAATATGTCATGCATAATTCCTTAAATAATGATACTATAATAATGAATGAATTCAGCAATGGATTCTAAACATTGGACATTTACGTTTAATAAATCTATCACTGCGCTGTATTGAACCTCTTTATGTAGACTTTTTTTTTTTTACCCAAAATGCTTTGCGCTGGTCACGGGGTACTTGGCTTAAAAACGATTCAAAGGGGTACAATATTGAAAAAAAGTTTGAGAAACACTGCTGTAGGTGTTCACAGGTTGCCCTCAAATGTTGTGAAAGGGTCTAAAATATTATGTAAATATGCAATAACTTCAGACGAGAGACATTTCTTTTGTTGCAAGTATCCCTGTAACAATTCTAACATAATTGTGTGATCGCAATATTTTTTAAGTAATTGCCATTTTGGGGGGTGGCAGTAGCTCAGCCAGTAGGGCATTGGGTTGGGAATTGGAGGGTTGCTGGCTCAAGTACCCATACAGACTGAAGTATGGTGGTGGACTGGTAGCTGGTGATGTGCCAGTTCACCTCCTGGGCACTGCCATGGTGCTCTTGAGCAAGGCACTGAACCCCCAATTGCTAATTTCCCCCTTGCAGGATTAATAAAATATTATTAGCTGCAATGAATCGCTAACATTAGCTAAGGTCCTAATGTGTACAACTGTTGATAGTAATGGTCAGTTATATGTTAATTTAAGAAAAAAGTACAATGTTTTATGATAATACAGAGGCGTGGTTTACTTCATAGGCTGTGTGTTACATCATCTGGGTCACATGACAGTGATATATATCCAAAAGATGGATCCTGGGATTCATTCAAGACCTTAATTTGTTTGAAAAAGTAACAAATAGATAAATGTTCTTAAATTTGACTGAAAGAGACAATTATATTGTTCATCGCAATTATTTGGGAGACAATTAATTGTACAGCAACATTTTGAATTGTTACAGCTCAACTTCTTAAACCGTGGGGAAGGCAGACCAGTCCTAATTATCGGCCGAACAACAGCAGCTCTTCGAGGTAAACCTGCTCCTGGATGCGTTTCCAGTTTAATGCTGCCCTGCTTGGAGACATTTCAGCGGTGATTTAATAGGGGAGCCAATCAGGACCAGGTCCAGTTTTGATGCCTTGTCTGGAGTTAGTCTGAACTGCCTATAAAGACAGTGATTTGTGAAAACGCATTAACTTCAGATTCTACCACCCAATTACGTAAAGTCCAATTTTCACAGTGTGTTAAACACCAGTGAAAAGTGATGTATATATAAATGGGGGAAATGTGAACCCGCAGTGGTGTGGAATTTATGTTCTGCATGTCCACAGTTTCATTTAAAAGGTCTTAAAGAGTTAACTTGAGGAAATGTGCGGCCACCCACATTCAGAAATGATTTGTAAACCAAACTACTTTTAAAGCCTTTGTGCGTCTCAAACGTGTCAATAATAAGATAAGATAAGATAAGATATAAGATAAGATATACTTTATTGTCCCCGAAGGGAAATTAGTTTTGGTCTGTTCCGCAGCTTTCCAAAGACAGCACAAAATACAGAAAATAAGCATCTCTCAACACATACTCTCATGCAACCCAAAACATGCTCTTATATACATTAGACAGGTCCCTATATAGTAAGCACATTAACTCCTTTCAGTGGCAGTTTTTAATTAAAAAACCCTGTCGGCTGCATTCTCCCTAATAAGTGTAGCACAGCCCTTTCCCAATGAGATATTGCACAACTAATGTAAGTCAGCCTCTCTGATTATTGAAGTACAAAAAAAACATTTTTCAGTATCTCGGATGCTTGCTTTTTTTCCGCCACTAAATAACAAGAACAACTTCTTTGACGCCAAATGTTTCGGTTGCAGTTTTTTGGCCCTGCAGCATTTTTGGCAGTGACACCTTTCACCAACCTGTGCCAAAAGCCTGTAAAACACCAACATAATGAGCTATTTCCAGCATTCAGATGTTGTTTTTTTCCATTCATCGAGTTATTCAGGGGAAACAAGAAACAGAAAATAATATTCAGAATGTGATGACAGACATTTCAAAAAGTAATGGTTGTCAGTTTATACAATTAAATTCAATGTGATTCCTACTATTTGTTTTGGTAATGTTTCCTCATCTTTTAGTTTTCTGTCGGCAGTAAGGTGAACAGTTTAAAGCAAGATCTCCACTGCAAAGATTTCCTTTACAGCTCTGTGCTTATAGCAGACACAACATGACATAACATTATGCATCTCCATAAATACCCTAGCTATTCACATAACACACAGCATTTCTAAATAAAAATGATAATAGAATCTGAAAATGATCAAAAACCCCAGTGAGATTCCTCCAAATACAAAAGTTTGCGGCCAAAGAAGCAAAGAAGCCTCTCCAAGGAATTCATAACAGAGTTCAGAGGACTGTAATTATCACAGACTTAAAAAAAATTGAAAAAACAGTAAGATATGACACACTGCCACGCACCGACAAACACCTCCCACTCCCTGAGTAACTTCACAAAGGTTCATCTCAAAGAGTGATGAGGGCTCTGTGCTGAAAGTGAGTTACAAACAGCTGCCGAGTCGGTGGTAAACAAGGCAGCTTGGAGGCGGTGCAGTATCATGTCTGCTGCTGTACGACAGTGCTCTCGGCAGGGGAGGAGAGAAAGCTTTCCATCGTCCCTCCCTCCGGTCAAGGTCTCACCCCTGTGGTATGTCTGTGCCTGTCTCCCTGCTGGCACCGCTTTGGCATTGCTACAGTGTCAGTGTGGTGTAAATGGGAGTTTGAAATGGGATATTGCTGATTGCGGGTCAGATTTCGCTTTAAAGGTCCTATGACATGCTGCTTTTGGATGCTTTTATATAGTCTTTAGTGGTCCCTAATACTGTATCTGAAGTCTCTTTTATATAGTCTTTAGTGGTCCCCTAATACTGTATCTGAAGTCTCTTTTATATAGTCTTTAGTGGTCCCCTAATACTGTATCTGAAGTCTCTTTTATATAGACCTTAGTGGTCCCCTAATACTGTATCTGAAGTCTCTTTTATATAGTCTTTAGTGGTCCCCTAACACTGTATCTGAAGTCTCTTTTATATAGACCTTAGTGGTCCCCTAATACTGTATCTGAAGTCTCTTTTATATAGGCCTTAGTGGTCCCCTAATACTGTATCTGAAGTCTCTTTTATATAGGCTTTAGTGATCCCCTAATACTGTATCTGAAGTCTCTTTTATATAGTCCTTAGTGGTCCCCTAATACTGTATCTGAAGTCTCTTTTATATAGACCTCAGTGGTCCCCTAATACTGTATCTGAAGTCTCTTTTATATAGACCTTAGTGGTCCCCTAATACTGTATCTGAAGTCTCTTTTATATAGGCCTTAGTGGTCCCCTAATACTGTATCTGAAGTATCTTTTGTATAGGCCTTAGTGGTCCCCTAATACTGTATCTGAAGTCTCTTTTATATCGGCTTTAGTGGTCCCCTAATACTGTATCTGAAGTATCTTTTGTATAGGCCTTAGTGGTCCCCTAATACTGTATCTGAAGTCTCTTTTATATAGACCTTAGTGATCCCCTAATACTGTATCTGAAGTCTCTTTTATATAGTCCTTAGTGGTCCCCTAATACTGTATCTGAAGTCTCTTTTATATAGGCTTTAGTGGTCCCCTAATACTGTATCTGAAGTATCTTTTGTATAGGCCTTAGTGGTCCCCTAATACTGTATCTGAAGTCTCTTTTATATAGACCTCAGTGGTCCCCTAATACTGTATCTGAAGTCTCTTTTATATAGGCCTTAGTGGTCCCCTAATACTGTATCTGAAGTCTCTTTCCTGAAATTCAGCCTTGGTGCAGAATTACAGCCACTAGAGCCAGTCCCACAATGAGCTTTCCTTAGGATGTGCCATTTCTGTGTCTGTAGCTTTAAATGCTATTGAGGAGGAGAGAGGGGGGGCAAGGTGGAGGGTGAGGGTGTGACCTTGACCAACTGCCACTTTGCTCGTTTGAAAGCCATGATGTCTCTCACTTTCTCATGGGTGGGCCAAATTCTCTGGGCGGGCAAAGCAGAGAAAGGGGAGGTAACCTTTCCCCTTATGACGTCATAAAGGGAAGATTCCAGATCGGCCCATCTGAGCTTTCATTTTCTCAAAGGCAGAGCAGGGTACCCAGGGCTCGGTTTACACCTATCACCATTTTTTGCCACTGGGGGACCATAGGCAGGCTGGGGGAACTCATATTAATGTTAAAAAACCTCATAAAGTTCTAGGCTTCTAGATAAAGTTAAAAAATGTTCATGCCATGGGACCTTTAATAGTTTATGTGTTTCCAGTTCGTTTTTTCAATGCATGCAGGGCTGTATTGTGAATTATGCATGCTATTGATTACTTGGCAAATATCTTCAGTGTCAAAGCCAAAATAATTGAAATGAACAGCGAACAAAGACTCCATCGATAAAACACCCATGCATCAATAAGGCTTGCAGCAGGTTTTTGAGAGATCATTTCCTGACAGTGTCAGCTCAACTGAGGGCCTTGATTGACCATTTTACCTACAGTTTATACATTCACAACATATACACTGCAGGAGATAGCCTACAGTATGTGTGATTTGAACAGCTGCCTGTGGTGATTACTATTCATTTTGTGTAAAAAGAAGAAGAAAAGCAACAACATGCAGTGTCTGTAGTGATTCATCACTCGGACTGTGTTGTAATAATTTGATAAAATGGAAGCGTATCTGAGACAGGTAACTTTTTATGTGGATTGCCCTTTAAGGAAATAGAATTTTGAATTAATTTCAGTTTCTCTTAAAGGAGAATTCCGGAGTGCTGGCAGTAGCAAAATGACAAAAACAATCGGTGCTGCCTACACCGTTATCCCCCTGCTAGCGTTAGCACCCAACAGGCTTAAACAGTGCAAGTTTTAAATGTGTTTTAAGCCTCTAAGCATGCTCGAAATGTCATTACAAGTGCCTACCCATGTGCAGGGATTCCTTCCGAGGGAACACAGCGAATCTGACTGCAGTAGATGTGACAGAAAGGCATAAAAGTTGTGTTAATCCAGCCAGTGCACATACCTCTGTTTATTTCCTGTTTTCCAGTCAGGTCCACACTAGTCGATTGTCGAACTCCTACAATCCAATATTCCAGTCAAATTTGCTGTGTTCCCTCGGAAGGAATCACTGCACATGGGTAGGTACTTGTAATGACATTTCAAGCATGTTTAAAGGCTAAAAACAAGTTTAAAACTTGCCCTGTTTAAGCGAAGTGGGTGCTAACGCTAGCAGGAGGATAACACGGTGTGGGCTGCACTGATTGGTTTAGTTTTTCTCGCTACTGACAGCACTCCAAATTTCCAAACAACAGAGCTACGTGTTGAAATCGTAATCGTAATTCTCCTTTAAGCCTTAAGCATAGACTGTATAAAAGAAGTCGACATAGCTACCATGACATCACCCATTGGTTTGTGGACTACCGTTTTGAAGCCTCGAGTTTGGCATTTTGGTCGTCGTCATCTTGGTTCTTTGGAGCCAGACGTGACCATATATGGACGAGAGGGTGGAGTTGGGAAGGAGCGCTAAGCTAAATGCTAAGTTACCAGCTAATGCTAGCACAAACTAGCTACCTTGGTTAACAAGCTGCATCTATAATATATGTTAACTGTGATATTAATTGGGATTAGCAAAAAGCATGCTTAAAACAAAAGGTAGCCTACATATTGGAAAAAGAATTAACAGCCGAGTCCATCAGTGTCTTTTAGTACAACTCAACGCTGAACAAGACATTTTTAGGGACCCAAATGTTACAATTAACTTTGGTCAACTGAAGAAAAAACAGTGAAAGGGACACATTTCTAAGAAGAAAACACGGACAACACTCACAAACAAGTTCACAGCTAAATTATTTAAATGTACACAGTGCCATGGAAACCCATTGCTAAGCCTCTGTCCTGATTGACAGGTCGCCGTGGTAGTGATTTGTCAATCACAAGGTAGCTACGCCATAGAGCATACTCTACTTTATCGTCAATTTTAAAATAAATAATATCCGAAAATAATTTACAAAATGAACATCATACTGCATTTAGGATGTCTTAACAAAGTATACATCTACTTCTATACAATCGGACCTGTTTTTGCAGTCAGTGGAGTCACCCCCTGATGGCAGGTTTAAGGCACTTCTAGCGGCTTTACAATTCAGACCCGGAGGCTAAGTACACTTCTTTTATACAGTCTATGGACTTAAGCCAGATGGTATCATGTAATACATGTGCATGCTGAGGATTGAACATTAAACACCCCTAACAAAATCCTCCATCAGGGACACATGGATGATTTAATTTCTTTTAATTTTAATGTTTAGACCTAACTTTACAAAAAGGCCAATCTCCCAAACAACTTAGTGTTCTCCTTTAACAGATAAAGGTCAACACGGAGGCGGGGACACACTTCTTTGAGAGTAGTGGCATGGAGAGTGCTGTCAGTCGGACTATGAAGGTGAGACGTGCTATGGCAAGAGATGAGGGACGACTTAACGGCCACTTCAAAACAGTCCTATGTATGTGTGTGTGTGTGTGTGTGTGTGTGTGTGTGTGTGTGTGTGTACGAGGAGGGACAGAGTAGAAGAGGGAGAAATTGATTGAGTTTTTGTGGCTCCCCCCCCCAAAGCCTGTGTGTTTGTGAGAATCCTTCAGCCTCTCTTCGTCTCAGTGAACCGGCACACTGCTGTTTCTCTTTCCCCCGTGGTCAGTGGTATTTATAAACCGCCATAGGCATTTAATATAGATGGCAGAGCACCTCAAATTTAAAGACACTATTTTCTGTCCTGGGAAATGGACAGAAAGTGCTTTGTATTTAACTACCTGGTTTTGGAGCTGAGGGGGGCTGTGAAACCAGTGGTGCGTTTCTAATGTGTGGAAAAGCATAACCCTAGTAGAGACTACACATAACCTGAGCATCAGTAGATTCTGCAGGCTCAGTCCTTAGGGATGTAATGCTTTATTGTGAGGAACTGTGCACACTGGACAAACAACTGAAGCAGACATCCAGCCATGTCAGTGAAAGAGTTAACTTTCTTCCTTTGGATTCTCACCAGGAGGGAAGAGTCAGAAGGAAGAAAAAAAAGAAAGGTTAGCTCGCTTCAGACACTGATGGGGAATTCCGAGTTCTTCCTGGACTGTCTCTGCCAAGTCCATTGTGTTTCTCTCTTCCCTGCCTACCTAGTCTGTTTCATGCCTGGACAATAAAAGAGTATTTCAATTCGCTGGAAACATATGATTGCGTTGTTAAATCTCATATGTGTTAACTAATCTGTATATAAATAATGAGTTTTTAAATCCATGTCACAAAGACAATGACAATGACGAAACTGAAAGCCTCGTCATTACTGAGGTGTAAAATGCAACATATTGCATGGTGGAATTGTTAGCAGAAAGTAGTGTACATGCTATGAACAATACACTTTTTGATCTAGTGGGATACATTTCACACTCTCACACTTACAGAATTTGAACAATCGACTCAAATGACAGAGGGTAATACAGTGCAGACAAAGCCCTCCTTTTCATTTGAAGAACAGCTTCCTGTTTGGTGTCTCCTTTCCTAAAGTAAAGTAACCTGGCATGTTTCCCCCCTATATTGGATCTGGTTGCACACAATGTGAAAATGAATCCAGCGTCTTCCACTTTGATGATGGATTTGTTTATTTTAACTTGCAATATTTCACAATTAATTCAGTCATAATTTATAGTTCAAATGTCTCCTTGACCTCTTAACTGTAGTCGCCCCCCTTGGATAATCAGTGAAATACTAAATCCAATCACTCGATAAAAGTACAAATAAGCACATGTTTTACCTTCTATATATATATTTCACCGTTACATCATGGAGGCCATAAGGGATGTGACGCCCCCTGCTGTGTCCTGTGTTTGCTGTTTGATTCACCTGTCTCTCTGCTGACTCGGCAGGTGGATGGTTAGTATAACCTGGAACACCTTTGCCCAGGTTATTTAAGCCTGGCTGCAGTGCAGCCCTGACATACTTGAATGAGCATAAAGCTGCTGATGTTCTGGAAGCAGCAGCTTTAGCTGACGATTATGTCTTGACTCTTAAAAGTCCCTTAGGGCCGGACCGGGGATCGACCCAGTACTCAGCAGTGCCCACCACTGAATGAGCCACAGTGCCACCTAAAAAAATGAAATTATATAATCGGTACATTTAAAAACACAAACAATGCTAATGCTGGGAGGCGCTCCTTATCTCCTCCAACTGCATTGCAATCCAATAGCGTTACGCATGTTGGTGCAACCTGTAGGTCTGCAAAGTGTGCTTGAAGAAGTTGGTGCTTTGCTTTTTGTTGACAGTGGCCTGATAGAAGCACTGTCTCTTGACTGTGGTCTCTGCAAGCCTGAATTGGGTTGCTTTGATCCTCTTATGGGTAACCTGGAGGTTGGTTTGCCCATAGTCACAAAAGTAGCAGCTGTATTAAAGCAACACCAAAGATTCTTTTGTACCTTAAAATAATGTTTCCAAAATCGTTTCAGTGGTTGATCAACTCGTAACAGGGTGAACGGCACTTCTGCATTCACTTTGCAGCCCTCCATCGGCTATAACCGCACTATGCAAGTTTGCCAGATCGGGTAGCGGATCTGTAGTTCGAATGAGACATAAGAAACTGTAATGGACAATTCCGCTTCCAACCTGTAGGGGGACTGAAGAGGAAAAGTGCCATACTGCCACAATTTCGCCAGTAAATGTTGCCACGATTTGGTGTCCTTAAACTCACTGTGCCTGCAGCCTGACCACTGAAACCAAGATCACGGAAATGTTCTTTGAAAAAGTTTCTTCTCTAGCGTCTCATACTGCAGGGAGCCTGGTTGTGAAGTAGTGACATCTGACAGTTATGATGTTTTCTCACTGACAGGTTTTTGCCAATGTGTGGCAACAAGGTGAAGGTGCCAATTCCAATTTTGCGTGACACAGGGTCAAAGCGTTTATTTATGTTGGAATCTGCGTTGCCATTTACACCGCAGTCTAATAAGGGTTATACTATTCTGATGAGAGGGATGGGGATGCGCGTGTTGCCCGTACCTGTCCGTAAAGTGTGTCCGTTGGCGTAGGGGTACGTCCTGTGCTGCCTGTTGAAGGGGTGTCTTTTATCCTGGATAATGATCTGACAGTTTATCCTGATGATGTGCCAATGCCTCCTTTGGTTCTGGCTGTGGTGCCGGACAAGAGTGCGGTCAAGCACCCAGGGGGGTTTCCAGTAGTGCTGAGGTTGAGTCCCCTCCAGCTGTTCAAGAACCAAGTCAGATTCCGGATTTGGTTTCCCCGTCTGTCTGTGTCCTGCAGTAAGTTGGTGAAGGAGCAATTTCTTGATCTGTCTTGCTGGGATGTTTGAGCTTCTTCGTCCGGTGGGTGATTTAAAAGGTGCTGGTCAGGGTTATATTCTTCACGAGGAGCTGCTGGTGAGGAAATGGGTGCCATGCGGTGACAGGTTTATGAGTGACTCAGTTGTTCAGGTGATGGTGACGACTTAACTCCGTGATGTGGTTTCAAAGGTGTCTCATTACCAAGCGGGACATCTTGGTGTGCGGAAGTTTTTTAGAGTATGGTTTTTGGCCTTGGTTGAAGCATGATGTTGCTGCTCACATCAGATCTGTGTGTGTGTGTGTGTGTGTAGTGCAGTGGTATACTCCATTTGAAACTATTTATATTTAGTTACTTGGTTTTGGGTCTTTCATACACATGATTGTGTAAAGTATGTTGTGTGAAGTATAGACATCTATAATGTAGCCTTATAGATGTACAGGAAGTAGAAATGTTTTGGTCAATATTAGCAATCCAGTGACACTGAACACCCCCAAACATCTCAGTACAAAACACTTTTATGTTCCTGCTTTTATGTTATAGTCTCTTTAAGTCTGTGATTCTGTTTCACATCATTAGCCTCCATTTGGATAATCTCTTTTTATCCCACTAGTCTGCAGTTCCCTCCCCTCCCTTCACGATGCAGCTCGATTCATTAAATCGAGGAATCCACTGGTGGCACTGAGGATTGGAACTTCTTTTCTGAGAGTCTCTATCCAAAGCCCAGACTGGAGGAAATTAGACTGGTCTTTTTTTGTTTGTTCAATCCATCCTGACTCATCACAACGTGGGTATTTTTAGCAGTGTATTCCTGTTTGGCTCCCCCCCCTTCCCCCCACACTGTGCACAAGGGGCTATCATATTCTGTGAGACAGGGAGGAACAGTCAATGCCAAATATCAGCCAAGAGTTGATTAGTGGCAGAGACATAAAGTTAGAGAACCTTCTGCCATGCTGAAAGTTAGATATAACGCATGTTGCAGCTGGATACAGAGTGCTCATTTTGGTGTATGTTTGTGTGTGTGTGTGTGTGTGTGTGTGTGTGTGTGTGTGTATATGTGTGTGTTTGTGCTGTGTTTTGTCTGGCCCAGCTGCCTGTATCAGCTGCATGCTCGTTAAATGTTGGGCTTAAACCCGTGCTGACGCCACGTCAGCTCTGGTTACTCCTGTGGGAATACCTGCCATTGTCATTTGGAGCCACATATAATTCCCTGGAATTAGCCCCAAATGGTTGAAGTTTAGTTGGCCAGATAAAAGCTGCAAGAACTGAGCTCTATCACTTCCAGCACATTTGAGGGTTGTGCTTGCTGTATTTCACCTGAGCCTGAGATTCTATAGAGCTCAACAGTGACCGCCCACTTTTTTAACGGCTCTGATTACGTGTTTTCCCCTTGTTCAATTGTTCCATTGACGTTTCAAAAATTGCTTGTATAAAGAGTTTTAAGTCTCGAACCAAGCCAACCAGCTACGAGAGGAATCGTGACCATAAAACATTTGATTCGACGCAAAAAAAAAAACTTAAAAAAAGGTACAAGACTGTGTTCAGAAACTATCACAGACTTCAGTGGTAGCAGCTCACTCTAGCCGTTCGTGGTTTCGCGGGTACGGGTATGGCAAACATTTCCACGGTAACAGCGAGTTCAACCAATCAGAGACGTCGCTGTTACGCTTAGGATTGTGGGTAGTGTAGTATTTCCCAATAAGATCGCGTATAAAACCTGTTTTTCTTAAAACAAGTGTACATCTAACTTGATTTCATACGGACTGCAGGAATTGGGGTACGCGTACCCCTAGGGGTACTTTGGAGTAGTGCAGGGTTGGAAAAAGTGTTTGGATCTTTTAAAAATATTTATTTAAAAAATAGCAGTGATGCATAATTCCTAAATATTATATACTATACAAATGAATGCATTTAGTGATACATTCTAAATATTAGAAATTAATTGAAAGCACATAAGTGTTTTATACTAACAATATCATTGTTTAATAAATCAGACGGATTGATGGTGGAGCGCTGTATTGTGCCTCTTTAGCTAGGTATTTATTTTCTACCAAAAATGTTTTGTGCTGGTCTAGGGGTACTTGGATGAAAAAAATATTTCAATGGGGGTACATTATTGAAAAATGTTTGAGGACCCACTGGTTCAACCCAGTCTCACGGAAGTTCGTGAAATGGTCACGTTATTTAATCTATTGATTCGTGTACACAGGCACGTTTTTCTCGTTTTTTTCGTGGTGGCCAGCGCGAAAATGTAAACTAATGTATTTCAATGGGAAGCATATGTCGTGATCACAGCACGAGTACGGTAGCGAGTTAGTATGAAATGCCGAAAATCCACATAAGGAGGTTGGTTGGGGGGAGGGGTGGATGGGTCAAATAACACAGGACTTTCACCCCGGAGACCGGGGATCGTGGCCTTTGTGTGGCGTTGTGTTTCCTCGTTGTTGTTTTCCTAATCACAACCATCCCGTTATTGGCTGTCTCCCGGCCTGTGACGTGTCCTTTCCCCGTTCTTTCCTAAACCCAACCCCCGCCGTCCCGTTGTTGTCGCGTGTCCCTTAGAGACCGCGGATAGTGTCCCGGGGTGTGACGTTTGCTTTCCGCCGTTCATCTTTTCATAAACCCAACCTCTGTATAGATGGTTCCCATTTCGTGCTGGCCATCACGACATAAACGAGATAAACGTGTTCTTGTACATGAATCAATAGATTAAAAATAACGTGACAATTTCACGAAGTTTGGCCATTATGGCATGATAATCAAAATCCTTATGGAGAAAATCAATGGGATTGTTACTTCCCAGAACCACACTGTTGAGCTCTATTGTCCTAAATGTAAACCTCACGTACAGCTGAGGTTGGTTCATCTTGGCCCCATACAATAGTGTAAACCCCCCCCCCCCCCCACTCCTCACTGTTAAGGTGGCCAAGTGACCCAATATCCTGTTTGTCAGGAGAACAGAAATATTTCTGATTGTTGCACATCCTGTCGGTCAGTGATCTGTGGCACGGACAGCTGCCGGGCATCAGGACCTATTTAGCTTCCATTGTATGAGCTTGAAAACAATCACACTCTGTACTCACTTAATCTTTAATGCCAGGGAATGATTTCCAAAGTGCGAGCTTGCTGAGTTGGTTGTCACGATGCGTGGGAGTTTCCTGCGAGTTTCGGGCGCACGAGCCATGGCCATTATCATGCAAAGTTAATTATTTGCCTCTTTTTTTATGTCCCCCTGAATCTCAGTGCAGTAAAAAACCTGCTTGTGTTTTATTGAAACGGAATGATGGTATAATGTCACTTTTGCTATTAGCCCAGAGTCTGTGCATGCCAATTGATCCTGCTGTTGTCATAGCAACATGAACCACTAAACCTCTGCGCAGCTGTTGTTATGGAAGCTCTTGAACAGCTGGGGGGCTATAGCTGCGGAGGGATTGTGGGAAATGGCTCTTTTGCTCCTCCCTTCACACCTTGACCCCCAAACTCCTGCTAGCGGAAAAAAGGGAGGATTTGGGAATCTTAAAGATGTCCACCTGGAGTTTTTCTCTCCGCTGTACAGAGCATCCATATGATCAGAGAGAAAGTTAAGGCAAGAAATATTTAATCATGTCTGTGTTCTCAAAACCTGCTTTGCCACGAATGCGAGCTGTGCAATCAAATGAGTCAAATGAGGCTAGACTCTCTCCCTGGGCTTCCCTGACGCATTGGAGCATATCCCATTATTGATATGAGCAAATGTTGTACACAGTGCAACAATAAAGCAATCATTTCACAAAGAAGCACAACTTGTCCAGGGAGTAGCACGCCCTGAGTCCAATTCCTTCAGTGATAATAATGCTGTAACGTAACCCAAGAGCAAGGTCTCGTCCTCCCTCTGTTAATTAATGCCCATTCACTGATTGTGGATGTGTGTATCAGGACTATCAGGGTTGCGGACACTGTCTTTTTGTAGCTTATATACCACGGAAGAAGTGCTCAGATACTTTTCTTCAGTAAAAGTAGAAATACTGTAATGTCAGATATTACACTCTTTCAAGTAAACGTCTTACAAACTGAAGTAAAATTGCATGATCAGCTAAATGTGCTTCGTATAGTACGAGTATCAAAAACAAAGCTTCTCTTTAGGCAGGATGGCCCCTTTTCCTTTGTGTTTACTGGCAGTCTGTAAGCAGTATTTAACCGTTGCAGCTACTTGTTAGGGCTGCAACTAATGCTTATTTTCATTATAGATTCATCTGCTGATCATTTTCTCACTTCACTTATTGGTCAGAAAATTGTTTAAAATGGGCGTGCGCTACTTTATATGCTGTTAGGTAAATTGATTGGGAGCTCTGCCTGTGGCGACCAATAGCAGAGGCCCACATTTACCTTCTATTGTTGTTCATTGCACTCTTTTGTAGAGATAATGTGGTATGTTTTATTTTTAATGTTTTTTATGCTGCCTCCTTTGTGATAAAAAAAACCCTTTAAAATTGAACTGAACTCATCGATAACAGTAGTTGATATTAATACTTGACTTGAAGCTGGTCCAAATGTTTTGCATATCAAATCTCAATCTGCAAAGTAACTAAAGCTATCTGATTAATGTAGGATAGTGCAAATGATGTGACTGACTGTGTAAGTATACCTGTATACACACGTGCAGAGGCTGCAGTGTGAGTGATGGTGGGCAGATTCAGGAATGCTAATGTTTCCTCTGTGGCGTTTGTGAGGAACACGGTGATTAGACCTCCAGCCCCCTGGGTGGAGCCGCTCGCTGCACCGGCTCCCGCTCTGGTTTACTTTGACGTCAACAGTAAGGTCAGCCGAGTCCCAGAGGGGTCATGGAGAGACGTGGACTGGTGTGTGGGGAGGGCTCCTTGGATCCCAGACGGATCCGGAGGGATGGCCGAGGGAGGAAGGGCCCTCGGAGCTTAAAGAGGGCTTCGGGAAGGATTACTGAGAGGCTAAAATGTTTTCTTTGTGGCTGAAAGAATCCTAAGAAATGCTCTCAGCCAAATCTCCCATGATCTGAGGGGGCTGTTTGGAAGGGTAACTCAAGCTACATCCGAAAGACTTTCTCCTTTTCTTGGGATTTGATCTTGTCTGTATTATCATTAACATGGCCTATTTTGTTTCTTGGAATTTGAGCTCCAAATCTTTTATTGTAATGAAAGAGCCTAAGTGGAAACAAATCCAGGTTCAACCGACACTATGACTAGATTTCCCTCCAAATAAAGAACATGTATTTGAATCATGACAGAATTGAATGGACAATGTGGGATTGGAAAGAAACTGTGAGACATATTGCATTGGATAATTAGTTCGGTAAATGACAATTTCAACCAAAGTCTGTTTCTAAAGCATCAAATACATTTCATATGTATGCTGTAGCTCTGTGTATTTAAATGATTGTACACATCATCAGGCACATTCCGTCTTTTTGTTTTCAGTTGAAAGCGTGAGAAATGGCGGATACCAAAGAGCATCAGCAACATGTACAACACTAATTCTTGAAAACAATCTTCAAAAAATAGTTCTGCAGTTTATCTATTCCATGTTCAATGAACCACTTTATTTGCTGCATCTCATATGATGTAAACATTACTAATTGAGTTTCTTTAAAATGCGCATGACAGTGGGATAGATTATTAACTTTTTTATTGTTTTTTTTTCACTTTCCCCGTCTTTAGGGATATTGATAAAACTCAAAAAAAAAGAGGAGAAATGTTTCGGCTCTTTTTGGCAAATGTCCACAGCTTTCATTCCAACCCCCCCCATCCTCTCTGGGCCTCTGGTAGTACCTAACTACCACACACACAGTAGTCCCCACTGAGCTGTGCAGGACTGGGTAAATACCATCCCTTCAGAGGCTCTGTGTTAGCAGATTGCTGGAGGTAGGCGGCCTGCTGTGAGGCCCGACCACACTCCCACTGTTCTGGAGGAGCTTTAAGCGAAAGATCAGGTGTCCAGCCCTGAATGCTTGATTGAACTTAAATCTTTTGCATGTGCGCCATAACTCTGTCTGCTGCGCTTTGCCTCGCGTGGCTCAGACACGGCCACCCAGTCACAGTAGCTCTCTGAGCTCCCTGTTTTCACCCATGCCATTGAAAATTATAATCAGATGCATTCTGTTTGCAGTGAAGTGGAGATGGGGATATATAAATATGCCTTACAAATCACCTGTTTTATATTAAATTATATTAAAATTAGGGCAGTCAATCGATTAAAAAATGTAATCTAATTAATGACATACTCTATGATTAATTAATCGAAATTAATCGCATACATAATTAACGGTGCCTGAACCGATACTTTTTAAGAAAGTAAAAAAAGAAAAGAAAAAAAAAGGGTACTAAACAACAGCTGGTGACATTGTTTATTGCTAAGGCCATATGGTCAAAATTAAATGATTTAATAATAATGTATAACAATAACAATAACTTATTTCAGTAGTTAATTGCTGTTGAACCATCAGATGGGAAAAGGACATTTACAATAACTTCAAATGCACCATGAGGCTGTAGTTTACCAGTTTCATTGAACGCACCGTCTGTGTTTTTTCTCCGACGGCAGCTGCAGATTGTTACATCCCGGTGTTGAATCCTCTACAGTAAAACACAGTCACACTTTACACCGTTTAGCGTTAGCTGTCAGCATTTTAACCTTGTTTAATCAGCCAAAGTTTGACAATGCAATAGACATTTCATTTTGAATAATGATGGATGCATGGATGGATGGATGGATAGATGGATAGATGGAAATTTATTCTTGCCCTTTGGAACAGTCATTTCTTAAATGTCTTAAACATTAAAATCCGCTCACTAGCTTTTCCCCAGAGCTTCTTCTGAGGAACACCATTGTTTTTTGTCAGAAGGGGTTTATGTGGCCTTGGTCTCAGATGAATACCATGTTACCAGAACATCCCCTGTTGGAATCCAAAAGGGGGTCTTGCATGTCATCCCTTTATTTCCTGTCAGTCTTTACTGTCTATTATCAACTAAAGCCAGTCAAGTCAAAAGTGGTTTTGTGACTTAAATTGAAGACCTGTTGAAAAACTGGTTGTCTGGTTTTCCCTGGCTACTACTTTTGCTATGTCTCTAGATCTAGGCAATCAAACTGGAAAGTAACATTTTATCATAGTGGCCATCGCCAAGAGTACATAAAGTCTTAGGTTGTACACTTGACTTGACACCATTGGGATTAGGATACAATCTAATTTGTGTGTCAATGGCATACAGTAGGCTATCCTACCACTGTCAAACAACAATCAACTGGATTAATGTGTAGGCCTAAGTAGCATACATTCAAATGATATCAATTTCTGGTTCATTGGTCTCATTCAGTCTCCTCTACGCAGGGCGTTTACTGTCCCAAAGTTGATTTTTATTAAAGGATGTGTCAAAGCCTGATACAACATCTTCCTCTGGGCCATAGAGCTCCATGGTTGTCCAAAAACTATTAAAAACACGTCAATGAGCCACACTGTTCACTGGGTGATATGTTCCTTCATTACCATGAACACACACTGTAGTTTATGTTGACTCAACTCCACACACACCGTCCAGCTGTCACAAATACTCACTAGAGCACCAAATGTGGATTAATCTGTGGCTGAAAGGAGTCCCCAATAAATTCACTATTTACTCCTGTTTGAGTAATGCTTGCTAAAAAGTACACTGCCCAGCTGTTTTAAGTAATCACAGAGCCTTTAAAAAAAGAATGAAAAAAAATGTACTACTGTAAGATTTATAAGTTACACTACTTTATAGGGGTGGGGGAAAAAATCGATTCAGCATAGTATTGCAATATTTCATGTGGCAATACTGTGTCGATACACAGTATTGCATACAAGTATGGATCGATGCAATACAAGTATGGATCTTTTATTATATATGTGTTAATACAGGTCAGTTTATCAGCTTGACAATCCCATTTTGCAGCAATAAAATTAAAGTGAGATGAACAAACAGAGAAATGTATCTTTTTAGATAAAACAGATGTTGACTAAGTTTCCTCTTGGGGACATCATTTGAAATTGGGAAAAATTTGATGGTGGAAAATAGGTTATAAATTGAAACATATCGCAGAATATTGCAATATGTATAAAATCGCAATAATATGGTATCATGATATTAGTATTGTGATGATATCGTATCGTGAGGCCCCTGGCGTTTCCCACCCCTACTACTGTGTATTTGTGTGAGGTTTTTAAAGATTTACATCATCAGTAGGAACCAGTGGGCTTGGGGCTGAGTGCCAAAGACATAAAGTCATAAAGACATAGTCACAAAGTATTGACACATGCACTAACACATTGTTGGTTTTGATCTTTCTATTGGATTTGTTGACAGCAGGAAAAATATAGAATAACTAGAGCTTTATCCTTTATCAGTTGTGGCATGTGAAGCAGACTGATCCATTAACCACTGCCACTGTGTCAGCACCGATACTGATGCTTCAGAGCCTACAGTATCAGTGTTATATCAGAAGATAATGACTTTCTATCCTGCCAGTAAAACAAGTGGAGTTGACGATGTACTGCATCCCTACTTGCATTGACATCTTTAACATTCTTTCGCTGATTTTCTGCATGTCCTTTTTTTAATAATAATGATGACCTCATAAAGTTGCATAGCGTAAACCTTGTCATCTGTCAACAGGCTGCGTTTGGAGAGTTGGATACTGGGCCACAGAGCAGAGGACAACAGTGAATGCTGCTGCGTTGCTGTGGGCAAGCCAACTGTAAGTTGTCAGCTGCATTCCTTTAAACTTTATGACATAACCAGGTTGCATGAGCTTGCGTTTGTTTATAAGTGTCATTTACTAAGCTGTGTGCAATTTTCAAGTATGTGTTTCATTGGTTTGGTTTATTTATGGATATAGAAAGACAACAAAGGGGGAGGGTATCCAAGGGATAACATGTAAAAGCGAGAAACACTTTTTTCCAACATGGTCCCTGATGTAAGAGAACAGGACATACAACACATGCAAACACATACAGTCCTTCTGAGGTTAAAACAATAAAAAAAAAAAAAATACACATCAAAATACCAGATAAAACACCATGAGCTACAAAGCAATAAGTAAAGTAGACCCTAACTTTATATCTAAAATCCTTTTTTGTTGCTGTCATTTTGATATGAAGTGGAAGACTATTCCATAAAATAATTCCTGTATAAAAAAAGGATTTTCTTGCTTCACTATTCACACATGGCACCTTACATGAACAGACACTGGCCCTAGTCTCATGGGCATGTTGAGTATGCACCATCAAAATCTGAAATCCCAAATACTTTGGGGCTGCACCCTTAATAATACTGTACATATGATTGAGTTTAAGTTGTTCAACCCTAAGCTTAACAGGCAAGAACTCAACCCTCTTAAACTCATTTTTTCCCACATGATACCTAGAAGGTTTAGACAGTATGAAGCGGATCATATTATTTTGCATAATCTGCATCTTGTTTTTCATTTTCATTGTCAGACCACTGTACCATGCTGAGCATGCATAGTCAAAATGACATTGAATGAGTGCTGAGACGAGGAGTTTTTTTTTATTTTGGAGTCAAACTGCCTTACGGTATAAGAATTTCAATTTGCAGGCACTCTTGTTCAGTAATTTCTCTACAATGGAATATCCTGACAGTGTCAGGTCCAGTGTAATACCTAGATATGTAACAGAATTCTTTGCTTCAATTTCATTTTCGTTACATGTGACTTTTAGTGCAGGTGCCTTTTGTAGCTTACGTTTGGTGCCAAATAGGATGCACTCAGATTTCCCTAGGTGCAATGACAGTCTTTTGTCGATCAGCCACTCTCTTATATTTTTCAGCTCTCCACTAAGAATGTCTTCAATTCGGGAGATGTCTTTTCCAGACACTAGTAGTGAGGAGTCATCGGCATACAATAACAACTTACATTTGACTGCAGCTGGCATGTCGTTTACATATTTATAGGAATAACAAAGGGCCTAATATCGAGCCTTGGGGTACACCACAAGTTATTGTCATGGGTTCAGACAGGACTCCATCAAAATCACAAGATGAATGAACAGAATGTCTTCATAGACATTCAGTAACAACATATCTGACAGAGCTAATCTATTTCTTCAGAGGCCAGCACCAGTCTGATTTCATTCAAGGGCACACAATCAAATGTAATTCATGCTATAAACACGTTGCCATGCACGCTAACGATTACCCTGCTGCAGTTCACTTCAACAGGTTGAAACCAGACGATCATTTCAATCACTCAAAGCCTTGTTTTCTCCAACCCTTAAGTGAGAATTTCAATTTCTGTGTTCAGTTCTTTCTTGAACTTCCATTTATAGCTGTGTTTGTTTGTTTTTTAATGATTAGGGATTCACTCTCCAACAAACACACTATTTGCATCTTGGCCCAGGATGAAAATGAATGTGACCTAATGGGAATTTGGGATGCTGGTGCTATGTTCTATAAGGGTGATTTCATTTCATTTCTGACATTTCAAATGTAGTGCTTTCCCACGACTTATGAAAATAGTGGGAAAACCCCCAAAACACCTGACTCAAATATACACTGACAGAATAAGGAAGAAAGCTAGGAAAATCCCTGCAGATAGTACACATCCTCTTTCCAGCCAGTTTGAGCTCCTGAAGTCTGGGAGGCGCTTCAGAGTGTTTTTAAAAAATCCTTTATTCCAAATGCTATCAGTATCCTCAACCAAACCAAGTGACAACATCAAATTGAGCTGCCATTTTAATGAATTTAAGCATATTTATTCTGTTTTATCCTGATATATATATATATATATATATATATATATGGACAAGAAATGGTCAGGCAATGGCAACGAACAGCAAATGTAATTAGGCTCAAATGAAAGATGACAACCATTCCTTTCCAATGGTACGTGGTGCTTCCAGAGACTAAACGTAGATTCAAGAGATTTTTCAAGATTCAAGATTTTTTATTTATTTGACAAACAGTCCAGGCGCATAGGAATTCTTGTTCAGGCTCTTTGAGTCAAGTTAAAGAGTGAATAGGGTTAAAGGCAAAGAAAAGCACACTGACTAAAATAGAAAAAGATTATACAAGGTAAATATATTAAAATAAAATAAGATAAAAAACGTAGATACTATACAAAAGAGTTCAAAAAATATAATAAAATATGAATACTGTAACTGGAGGATACAACTATGGGGGATATTGCATTCGTAACGAGCAAAGTACTATTTTACATTAGAGTGAGGTAGTGAGGGTTATTGCACATTTAATCACTGTGAATTGTTCAGGGTTTTATTTAGTTTTTGCCATCAGTCTGACTGTGGCAGGGAAAAAAAACTGTTATAGAACCGTGTTTTATGTGAGTCTTTATGTGCAGTGCAAGTAGGCCAGTATACCGGTTTCCAACAAGCAATTGTCTGTCTTTAGTGCTGCTTTGGAGTGGATATTGTTTCTGTATTGTATCACCATGACAGAACAGGCCATTCATGTCCAAATGCCCAAATGTTTTTTTGGATCCCCGTGACTGGAACTTGAGTTCTTCTCCACAAAAACTGTCAGTGAGGTAGTTTGCTGCTGAGTCACTGAGCCAGTGAGGTAATAGTGCTTTACTTTGCAGCAAATGTATCAGTGCAGGTTTGGTTTATCTGGCTTGATAAGTAGACGTTTCATGGTAAAGCTGTGTCCATACATACAAGGACAGGCAGATGAGCAAAACTATTTTCATATCATTAAGCTTAGGCAGCACAAATGAGCTTGATGTGTCAGACTGACTCAGACAAGTTGGTTCTTGCATGGAATTGTACTACTTTAGAAAACTAACTGCTGCAATAGAAAAGTTGTCTTAGCTAAAGATAATGAAGTGTTGATGTTGCTGTAGCTGTGAGAACTACCAGTGTGTACGTGCTGTGATGACTTAACGCGGCAGCTGACAATGTGTGCTCTAATTAGAATTGCACAAAAACAGGTCATATTTTTAGGGATTGCAACCATTTATTATAAATATAACTATTATGATTTTAACACTATTATGATTTTAACACGGTGATATGGTGATTAGAAGGGTTAGATCAAGCAATTGTTTGCTAGAATTGTCTTGTTGTTTGTTGTTGTTGCCCATATCCACCTCAACCTGAGTCTTTCCAGAGACAACGATATTAGAAATTAGGGTAAATTGCTGTCTTGGAGCATTTGAATATTACTGCCTGTCCCTATGGTTCAGATTGAAATGAGCCAAAGGACTTTTATGTCCTCCTCTCTGCCGTGTTTGCAACTAATTGCAAATTGATTTTGCAGAGCTAAAAGAAAAGTAGTGGTCGTTCCTGCTCAATGAAAAATGGTTCCGATTTTGTTTTATCTCAAGGCCTAATGAAAACCCCTCGCCCTATTTTTTGTTTAAAATGATTTATATATGAGTTTAAGTCACAGTTCTGGAGCAGACGGGCCTCCATGCATGCATCATAATCATTGCAGGAGAAAAATGTTTTGTGTAGAAGCATCATGCTGGTACTGTTTTTGGTTCTTTCTCTATACTTCTCTTTTCCGGTCAACTGCATTTTGAATTGGGTCAAACCATCTTTGGGTTGGGTCTGACCATTGTCAGTTCCATTTCATATTGGGTCTCTTTGTCAAAAACATCAAATAATTGCTACTCTTTGGGTTCGGGTAGGGTTTTCACTTTTCCATTTTGGATTGTGTCCACAATTTTAGAATCATGAACCGTCCAGACCGTCCCTTTACATTCCTCAGTATCTGTCTTACTGGTTAGCTTCACAGGATCACTTTTGACACATCTACGTATCTCTAGTATTATATATATATATATATATATATATATATATATATATATATATATATATATATATATATATATATATATATATATATATATATATATATATATATAGCTATTGGAATACAGCATCCACATTGGATGATTCTGCACCTCACAGTTTACTTCCAGTGCAACATGCAGTGGCTGGCGGAAAGTACTAATTTGGAGGTCGTGGTGGTGTGTAGTGTGTCTGACTTTCATGCAGGAGACCGGAGTTTGCGTCTCATTACAGACCTGCAATTAACATTAGTGTTGATTAAGTGGAACTATGATCTTTCCCTAAGCTGTGTTTTAGTTGCCTAAGTAGTCTTTATTTTAGTTTATATGCCGTAACCACACTCTTTCTTGTAAGTAGATTATGTGCATTTATAAAGTGCTTTTCACAGACATAAGTGACAAAGTGCTTTACAGGGTCAAACATAAAAAACACAATACAGAGTGAGAACATGATACACAATCAGTATTATTAAACAATAATATTGAAAGTGCAGACCAGGTGTAGACTACCAAACTACCAAAGACCAAATGCCTGTCTAAACAGGGGGGTCTTTATCTGATTTTTAAAAGAACCCACAGAAACAGCAGACCATAAGGGAGGAGGCAGAGCATGCTACAGACTCAATAGCTTGATCACCTTAAGCCGGGTGCGTGGGACAGACAGTACATTTAGAATACTAGACCAAAGGGAGCTAGCTGACAAATATGGGTGAAGTAGCTCAGCCTCATATGCAGGAGCCTGACCGTGCAATGATCTGAATGTAAGAGTGATCATTTTAAACTGAATCCTATATGGAACAGGGAGCCATTGAAGAGACTTACTGTAAGAGTAGGGGTAATGTAAGATTGTCTATTTGACCTAGTGAGTAGCCTTGCAGCAGCATTCTGGATTGACTACCATAACCATAGCTGCCATGTACAGATATTGTAAACAGGGAGAATTTAAAAAAACATTGACATTGGATGTAAAAAAAATATTGGATTGAACGTAATCCAAGATTTTACAGAATACTTTTTTACAATGTTCATGTCTTGTGACAGGGTTGTTCCACAACAGTATTTTCCCTGCTGGCTCTAGGATTCGAACTTGCTATCCTCTGTCATTTTCCAAATCTTGTAACATCAACCCTTCCATGTAAAGTGTTGTTTTTGTTAAATTCTTCTTAATCCTAATTAGTCTTTGTAGTAAAATTTTGTAAAGGGGCCGTATACAGAATAAGAGCTTGGACAATGGGGGATCTGTACGTCTCTAGTCGATTACCAAAGGAGGTCTGGTTATACTGAGCCATTTGCCTCTTCCTACACACAGGCCAGACTAATCGCACAGCCAGACTCCATGTCCTCTCAGCCCCTAAGTGTTCCCCACTCCTGCCCTCCCTCTCACCACCCAAAACCTCCAGCACGATTCCCCACAAAGGATTGTTTTACGCTTAATTTTGTTAGACTTAATGAGATTTCACTAATTAAATCTTCTCTTGGTTGGAGACCCCCCGCCCCACTACATTGCCCCCTCCTTCCACTTACAATCACTCCAGCCCATGGGGTGATTGCTTGTAGAGCTATTTTAGACAAATAAACTTTTTCATGAAGAACAGGGACAGTGGGTTGCACAAGGACAGGCCTGTGTTACTGTGTCTTTCCAATTTCGCGCCAAGATGCTCTGCTGCACTTGTGATAGCCAATAGGTTTTTAAATCTGATTTGGTGTATGAGGGCAGGAAGTAGTTGTCAAGTACATCGAGATGTCTTTGCATCGTAAAGATGTATGTCAGTAGCATTGACTTTAAAAATAATGGACGTAGCAGTAGTGAGGTCACCCATTGGTTTGTGGACTGCTGTTTTGAAACTTTGAGTCTGGCAATATGGTCGTCGCCATATTGTTTTCTTTAAACCGGACCTGACCATTTTTGATGAGAGGGTGGAGCTGGAGAGGATGACGCCACCAAGGCAGAATTGTTCATGGTTCCAATGGCACTGCGCTAAAAGCTAAAGAGGGAAAGTTGCCGGGTTGCAGTTGTGGGTACTGTTCATCTGCATGTACGGCCGTACAGAAAATCTGCAAACTTTCCCTTGAATTACCAGCTAGCGCTAGCGGTACCTAGCTAGCTTGGTTGGCAGAACCCTGAACAAGATATTTTTAGGTGACCAAATGTTCCAGTTAATTTTGATGAAGTGAAAACACAGTGAGAGGGTCAAAGTTTAAGACGAAAACATGGACACCCCAAAACAAGTTCAGGTCTATTGTAATGTCCACAGTGCCATAGTTAGCATTGCTAAGCCTCTGTCATGATTGACAGGTCAGCGTGTAGCTACGCCCCTAAAGCATCCCCTGATTTATCATCTTTTAAAAATAAATGGGACCATAATTTACAAAATGAATATCATGCTGCGATTGAGGCCATTAACTCAAATGAAAGTGTTTACTGAGGTAGAGTGAGATTATTTTGTTCCAGTTTGAACTCAAGGAACTGTTGGAAATGCAGTTTCCTTCGAAACAATGATATCCTAATCTAAACTCCTCGTACTGTATATCCCGTCACTGCTGTTAACCTCTTAACATTGTAGCACAGTAGCCAAAGCTCAAAAGCAAATCCAAGTGACAGGACACTTCACTGACAAAACGCACACACGTTCCACATTCATGTCCCTAATAATAATCCCTGCATTAGCTGCATGGCAGCACTAAAAGGGAAGTGCTGAAGGGTGGGACAAGCTCAGTTCAAGCAGTGAGGCATTGGAGGTCATTGTTGACAGCAGCCGCTTGCCCTGCTATTGTGGACGACCCTCTGGGACACTCGCACTGACTATTGTGAGAGCCAGACTCCCGTTTCCCGTTTGAGCCCTGGACACCCGGTGCCAGCTCCGCTGCTCGGTTCTTCAGCCAAAAAGTCCATTATACCCCTTAACCCACTCTCCCTCCCATGCCTCTGTGGCCATTGTGGCCCAGCTCCCCATTTATGCACACACACATACACCGTCCCCCGTCCCCCCGTCCAGCCTCAGAAGCCCCTGTGCTGTGGCCCTCGGGTGGGCGAGTGGGCAGCGTGCCCATTTCAGATGGGAGTGCTTCTTTGATGAAGGGCCCGTGCTGATCGGGTTTCTGCCACCTGTCATTCAGCTTAAGAAGTAGGAAAGGGGGCAACAGTGGTGTTGGGTGGTGGGAGTGAGGGGGCGGGTGATCGGAGAGATGCCATGGCAATCTGGCAGCAGGCCTGCAACCCTGCTGTTGTTTTCAGCATAGCCTCCCAGATTTCTCAGGTAGTCCTTTTAGTCCAGGCAGTGGTGAGTTCCCAGTTTGATCTAATAATAAAGTAATGGAACTTCATGCATTGATATATCTTTTTCCCCCTAATTTTTACTTAACGTTATAGTAGACAATTCACATGAAATGCCATTTTTCTGAATTGCACATAGAAGACAAAACATTAAGTGTAGTTCATTGCACTTCATGGCCTCTCAGGTCAAACCCTTTTGGATGAGTACTGAACATTTCTTAGAAAAGTTAACACATGTACTATAGGTGATAGCCTACATTTATAATGGTTGTCTGTTACATTGTATTTACTACAATTAATGAATGAATGAATAATTGTATTATTGTGTCATGCATACACATAATATGCCCAACCCAAACAGGCTTACCAGACACCATTATTTATAACAAAGGACCAGATACCAACATACCAACATAGATTAAACAAATAAACCTTGTCTTTTTTGCCATGCTTTAGAACCAAAACTACAATTACTACAAATTACGTCTGATTGCATATTTTCAGACTCATTTTTACAATCCATGTAGATTGCATTTCATTACATTATTTACCTGTTCCATGTCCATGCTAGAAAGTCCCCAGAGCACATGCCTCTGACAAAGCCGCACAATTGTAATTGCACCTTGGTCTACACACATACACATAGTGCTGGCTAATCATTTACATTTTTGGATAATACCCAAATCATGGGATGTTTGAACAATGATCAATCATGCAGAATTGAGTCAAACTAATAAGGCCTGACTTTGACTCTTTAGTATGAATGTTGCTGTAGCGCCACCTGACATTAAATGTTGCATTGCGGCAGTTCATGTCAGAAAATGCATGAAAATGCTGTTGCACATTGCACAGTAGGAACATTGTTTTTGCAAAACATTCAAAATGATGGGAAATCTAGTTGAGCAGGAGTGAGTGTGGTAAGTATGGGTCGATGCTTGTTGGGACAAAGACTCTTGGAAAACAAAAAATTGATTTATATAAAGTATATTTATATGTATGCCTTGCAATTAAGGAGTTAAGAGCAAACACCTAATGAGACCCCAGATATTCACATGTAGGTGCATGCTATCCACCAAAAGCTACCACTGCCTCCTTGACACTGCCTAAATTACCACCAAATCCATTAAGAATCTATTACAGCTTTTATTTATTAAGAATCTAGTAAGTTTTATCCTGATATCCTGCTTACTAACACACAAACAAACTGGACCAAAAACATAACCTCCTTGGCAGGTTGGAGGTAACACAATAATATAACCTGCTGGAATTCATCACAGGAATTCATCTCACAAACACAGCATGTTATTACAAATTGGATGCTCGTGGAATGCTGGCAGGAAAGTGTTTAGGGCCTCATTTAGCTGTGCTCATGAAAAGAAATTCATTTGCCTTTCTTCCTGAGTTGCAGTAGCAGGATTCCTCACAGTTGTGATTTTATATGTGCTCATTCTGTGAGATTTTAGTTAAATCAAGACGCCTGGAAGTTACTATTAATCGCAAGTACTTTATAACTGTGGCAACTGAGCTGGATGTAGTTGTTGCTGATAAACATAATGTTGACAAATGCTGTATCTGAACTTCTAGCGTTTTAGCCGATGGTCTTAACAGGTATGGAATTGTGGCTGCCATTTCAAATTTCAAACGGGGCAGTAGCTGTACCCTTTGTGGGTTAATATCACACCATCTTTAGCAAATCATTTGTCAGATTCTGAGGCCTGCAGTCAGGCCCTGTGTTAGGAGGATTTGCAGAGGTAATTAAATGATTCTTGGCTCTATTTTGGCTACAGAATGACTTAAATCAAAGAAGATTGGAAGGCAAACTGGCACCCGCCGACGTACTCTCTCTGACCTCTCTGTTACATGATTTTAGGGTCACGCCTATGCTCTACATTATTAGCTTCACTGTGTGATCCCACATTTCCCTCCATCACACTTGCTACTTCTATGCTTAACCGTCACCCTCCAATCCATCCATAACCATTTCTGCCTCACCCGGGCTCTTTACCCTACCAGCCCTAATTGTAATTATGTTGATTTAACATAGACACATGCGGCTCCCTCCCCGTCATCTGAATGGATGCTTATTAGGTTGAATATATATATATATTTTTTTTATTTATTTATTCCCATTTCTCAGGGTCCCTGTCGGCATTTCCAATTACTCTTGTCGTGCGGCTGTAATTGCCTCCATGCTAATGGCCGCCAGACAATCGTGCTAAATGAGGTGAGGCCGAGAGGCTAGGAGCCCGACTTCATTAAGAGCTAATGGGATTTTATAAGGGGGACTGAAGACCCAGCTCATCAAAAAGAGGGAGATGGAAGGAAAACAAAACAGATGGAGGGGGAGAGCCAAATCCCCACTGTTCTAACTTAGCCTGCTCCTTTTCCTGGCACTCCGATGAAAAAAAAAGAACAGGTTACTCTTTCTCTAGAGGACTACTAACTTAATATAGAGAGAGACAATACTCCTGAAAAATAGACACGCTGATAAACTGATACGTTTGCATAATTCCTCTGGCTGTTCAGTTGAATATGAAAAGCAGCTATTTTTATGTGTCCCATGCTCTTGGAAGCATTCTCAAGGCAACTACTTCATTTTTGGCAAAGTAACAGCAACAGATATGTTTAAATTATATATTTTACAAGTGAGTGGACAGTCCAGTCCAAATCCTCCCACATATTTCACACTTTATGTAGATGGAGAGGGACTTGGATTGGTGCAAACATTGATGAATATGAATACATGGCTTGAATACAACATGATGAGACCAAGACAATAATACATACTTTAAATCTGCATATGGGTTGAAGGCCAGACAATGGCATCAGAAGCCCACTACATGTCATAAAATAATTCAGAGCTGTTGAATCTCTTATTGTTGTTGCATGATGATAAATTATGATCCAAAATTACTATACAAATACTTTCTTAGATCTTTTTTTGATAATGTGGTTCCAACCAAACATCAATAGAAAGAATGTGTGACAAGAGTGGCTACGACTGGAAGAAACGTTCTGCAAGAAAATCTTGGGTATTTCTCTTTAGTTTTGATGTGTAACAGAACAAACCCAAATCCATTCATACACGCATTTCATTGTGGGTTTGTCTTAGAAATACAATACGTACAATCCGTACAAAAACAATACATGCGTTTTTACCTCTTCCACCAAATGCTCTGTGCAGTCACGTTAACAAAGTTCTCCACTCAGACCACTAAAGCAACCCTTCACAGATCTAATGATCCCATACTGATCTGTCTGCCCTTGAAATGCACTGCACGGCAGCCATCCATCTTAGGGAAATCACTCTGTTCCCCATTGGAATATAGTTACAATGTTCGCTTTGCAGTTGCAAGATCAGTGCCCCTATACTTTAATTTGCCGCGACATCTTAAAGCTGACACGGTTTGTCTGCCGTTGGTTTCAGCCCAATGGCCTTTTTGGCTCCTGCAGATGAGGGGCCTGCCAAATTCTATTACACGCTGAATAAACCGACGTGTTCACCTATGAGAAGCAAGCATTATAGAATCAGTGGGGTAATGGATACTGTACTGCTACCACAACCCTGACTCAGGTTCATTCCCTGGCTCTTATGTATCTGCTAGTTTGTTTATGGGAGCATAAGAGAGAGAATACATTGCGTTACAGTTTCATGTGTGCCAACTATTGGTTGTCAAGGTATAACATTACCAGTAACTATTTCTTGACTCTTTGCACCATTGGCAAAGACAACATTGAGCTGCTGTTTTTGTGTAAATCACAGGACCTACATGTACTATTGTAGGTTCGCCCGTCCTGTGTAAACTAAAAGCCTATTTGAACATCACATAAAAATGGTAGAATTCCACTTTAATTCATCCAGCCCTTATTAGTCAAAAAAAAGTTTAGGGCTCTGCATGGCTACTTCTTCACAGTCAGGCCAAATGGGAGGTAATTATCTCTTTTGGGGACAACATGCAAATAGGAATCACAGAGTGTGCATCGAGGGAAATGCAGCGATATAAACAACAAGACGGCATTATACAGCCTGTCTGGACACACAGTGGAAATGAGGCCAATTACCCATAGGCTATATCTGTTGTGGGCAGTGAGCAGAGGTACATTTGACCGAAAGATAATGCAGGCTGATGTTACAATTAGCTAAACAAAATAATAATTCCGCTTTGGCTTTTGTGAAATTGTTTACTTTGTTGGTGTGATGTCAAAATGCCGTTGAATTACCATCTAATGCAAACACTAGTATGCATTTACTGACGTTATAAAAGTAGACAACATTTGACTGTCAACACACAGCATGAGACCAACCCAGTTTAATTTTTATAGCTAAGTAGGTAACATGTTTTTTACCCATCATTCTCTATTCTCCAAACCATCTACCATACAGATGGTTGTATGGTACATGAATAAAAAATAAACAAGTACAAAGTTGATCTAAAACAAAGTGTTTTTTGTTTTTATATTCCTTTTCTTTCTTTTTTATTTATCTCATTGATTCACAAACAAAGAGTTAATGATTACCTGCCTCTTAGCTGCTGTGATCAACACTTTTTTCATACTTTTTAGTAGCCTGAGGACATTTTCAGGATTTTAAAGTAATGCAAAAAATAAAATATATAGGTTAAAATACCACTAATAATAGAACGAATGAAGTACTATTAGTACTTATTGCAAGCCTGACTTAAACTCCCAAGCTTAAACTATGTCTCAACATGTTTTAATCAAAACTGAGGGCCACAACTCTCCATAATATAGTATTGAATTCAAATACAACACTTCTTAAATATCAGCGTCCCTCCTTTAAAACCACAGTCTTAAAGATCCATTTTCAGGTGGGCTAGACTGCCACAATAAGTATGGGGAAGTTGAGGAAGAAGAAGGGAATAGAAGAAATGAAAGCAGCACATTAACTACGGAGCTGAAAGCATTTTGGAGTCAGGTCTGTATTGTGCTGTACGGAAACTCCTGTTATTTTCCACAGACTTTTCTAAGGAATCTGCTAAGTACGGCAGATGTGTCTAATCATTTGGGCTGCGGGGTGTTTTCGTCCCCTAAAACGCCGTCCAGGCTGCACTGATGGTGGTGTGATGGTCGTGGTTTAAGACTCGGGGCCTGGTAGGAACAGCTGTCCCACAGCTGCCATCTCCCCTGCTTTTGGGGTGAGGGGGGGGGTTGAAAAACAGTCCCAAACCCCCCTCATGGGTCAGAGCCCTGGTATGGCGGTCTCCCTGGCAACTGGAGCTGAGACAGTGGTGGTGTGTGTACAGTGTGTGTGTGTGTGTGTGTGTGTGTGTGTGTGTGTGTGTGTGCGTGTGTGTGTGTGCGTGTGTGTGCGTGCGTGTGCGCATGTGTCTGTGTGTGCAGCAGGGAGAACAATCTGGCCAGTGAGAAGCCGAGGACTGGGGGGTTAGGGCTACACAGTCGATCCTCACTTTATCTGTATCTCTTTCAATTCAGAGACTATTGGCATTGACTGTTTCCCTGAGGCAATGTGGGACATGGCCAAAGCAGTTCACAGAGTGTCCCCCCCCAAAAAAAACAAAACAAAAAAACCCCAAAAAAAACAACAACAACAACAACAACAAACAACAACCAGCATGGAATGATTAATATTCTGTCTCTCCTTTTTTCTTTAACTACTCTCTAAGCTCAACACACGGGAATGTGAAGCTCGCTGAGCAGGGCAAGACATTGAGAGAGGGGGGAGGGAAGGGGGCGGAGGGGTGAGGGAGAAGGGAGATCAGTGCAAAGAGGAGAATGTGAGTTTAGGAAGAGAGCAATGGCGGGAATGAGAAAGAAGATGGGGGGATGGAGAGACGAGGGAGGGCCCTGGAGATGGAAAAGCAGGGAGAACAGGGGATGAATGGGAGAGGGAAAGTGGATATGTGGAGATACTTGGCTTTGGCCCCATCAAAATAGCGGTTGTCATGCTAACTCAGCCCTCCCTCCTCTCTCTCTGTCTCACACAGACACATCACACACACACACACACACACACGTGCACACACACACACACACACACACACACACACACACAGGTTTGTGGCACTATCTTTGTGGGGACCTGTCATTGACATAATGCATTCCCTAGCCCCTTACCCTAACCTTAACCATCACAACTAAATGCCTAACCTTAACCCTTACCCTCACCCTAACCAGAACCTCATTCTAACCCTAATCCTAAAACCAGGTCTTAACCCTCAAACAGACCTTTAAACTCCAGCATTTTGGCCCCACAAAGCTGTCGGGACCCCACAAGTACACTGGACTCCCGGTGTTTGGACCCCACGAATGTAGTTAAACAAGCGCCCCCCCCACACACACACACACACACACACACACACACACACACACACACACACACAGAGAATCTCTTTTTCACAGTGCCTAATCAAATGCAATACTTATAAGAAAATTGGTTTTACTAATATTAATAACCAGTGTGTTGTTTTAGATGAGTGATGTACAGTTTGTTTTTAAATTAAAAAGTAAAAATGATTTCTTCTTTTAAAATGTCATGTTTTGCAGTGACTTGAAAATATATTAACTTTAACGCAAATGCAACAACAGGTAGTTTGAAAGTTTTTGTTGTTGTTGCCTTTGCCTACTCTTTCCAGCCAATGTATGTATATTAATACAGTGGTTGCCCAATCCTGGCAATTATCGTCTACCGTGTATTCTCACACCTAAACTTCAAATGATAGCGCCCACCAACCTTCTGTGCAAACACACTTGATGAAACAGCCTGAGTTTGTGTTGTGTTTAGTGAGAAATACTGTACAGTCTATTACAATAAGCTCATATAGACAAAAGCACAGTAACAGGTGTTGGCTGTGACACATGAGCAGTTACTGTGTATTGGCTGATCGAGGTGTGAGATGAGTGTGTGCTCGTGTATGTGAGCGGGAATGTGTGTGTGAGTGTTTATGGAGAAGAGCTTGACTTGACATCAGCAGCACATAGTTTGGTGCAAATGGAATTTCAATTTACGCCCATGTTTTCTTAAAGTAAAATGAGTTATAAAACTATTTGGAAAGCAACATATTTTACATCTAAATTGGATGTAAATGTATGCACATATTTTTCATTTTCATATTTTATATTTTAACATTCACCTGAACCTTATTGCACTTAATGGTGTTTTTTCACCTCATGTGGTATACTATTGCAGGGTAATGATGTGATGTTTGATATATTTGATACTTAATGAACTCTGTTATAAGATTGTTATTGTTGTTTTTCACAACATGAATGGCGAAATACTGTTAATCCTGCAGTGTGGCTACAGTGGCCAGCAGGAGGATCATTTGAATATGCAGCGGCCTTTCAAAATAAAAGCCTTGTGACAGGTTTTTATAAAAAATAAATAAAAAAAAATACAATGCAAAGTGTTTTCTTCTCGGCTGTATTGGCTATTTGGATACAAGGAGCACAGGGACACAACAGCCCAACATGAGTGTTACATGCAACGTTTAAAACGTAAAATTAATGTTTCTATTAATGTTGAGATAAGGCAGACATTAAGAAATCTATATAATGACTGAAATGTTGAGTTTTTTTTTTTATTTAAATTGCCACAAATTTGGAATGCAAAAATGAATAAATAAACAATATATCATCTAAAATCACACTCAAAAGCCAGAGCTGCTTTTGACCTGTAAACAACTTAGCTGTGTCCATTTGTTTCTATGCTGTTTTGCTGCACCTTTTTAATATGTATGTGTTGTTATTGATATTGATGATGCTTTTCTGTGCTTTTACCCTGTAAAGTGCTTTTAAGTTCCTTTTTTTTAAGATTATTTTTTGGGGCATTTTAGGCCTTTATTTTGATAGGACAGCTGAAGACAAGGGAGAGAAAGGGGGAATGACATGCAGCAAAAGGCCGCAGGTCGGAGTCGAACACGTGGCCGCTGCGTCAAGAAGTGAACCTCTATACTGTATATGGGCGTGCGCTATACCATGTGAACTACCCATGCGCTCTTAGTTCCTTTTAAAGTACATCAAATAAATGTATTATTATTATTATTATTAGTATAAGTATCACAAAAAATCGGAGGTCCTGTTGCATTAATAGCGGATAACCTACTATGTAAAAGTCACGGGTTAATGATTTAACATTTGTATAGAAGGAATCCTTTTTTAAATGATACTCGATGTCTGATTCCGGTATGATTCATCAGTTTGCATCTCAGGTGATGTCGTGATGCTCTGAGGGCTGGTTCACTGGTCAAAAACTCCAAATCTCCTTTTGAAAAAGGCATAACATTGTGCACAATGTCATATCTTTACAGCAGTAGATGTTCTCTGCTCGTTCCCAGGCCTGCACTGTACTGTAGACACTCGCGAGTGGAAACACAGACACATCTTTAAATGTGATGCTTTCTTCCTCTTAGTCACAAGTGGGCCGGTTTTGGCTGCCCGATGACAAGAAAACACCAAACATAGAAGGGCTGGACGTAGTTTCCATAGAAACAGACCTCATGCGAAAAGGTCACTGTCAGAGGTTTTTCTCAGAAAAAAGGCAGAAGGATTATGAAGGGGGGAGTCGGACAAGAACAAAAAAATGCTTTTTTATTATCCATTTTCATACATTCCTCTTTCCCCTCAACCAATATTCTAACAACGATAAAAATGTAGGATTTAAATAGCGCAATTACATGGCTGCGAATGGAGAGAGCTCCCTCTCTTTTTTATTATTATTTCTTTATTCTCTTTTGAAGTCGGGAATTGAAAAGGGAGAGTGGTGGACAGCCTGCGCCATGCCTCAGCTTTGTGTTTCCGTGCAGATACGTCGCCTGCCTGCCCCCTCAATCACTGGCAGTTCCTTCCTCTCTCCCCTCCCTGTCAAGTCGTTTTAATTAAGTCAGTCTCACTGGCATGGCAGGCAAAGATAATTGGAGAGGGTTTTTGGATGCCATTTACTCTAAATGGCGCCTGTTTCTTCCCATTCTCTCGCCTTTTCTCCACTCTCACAGCTTCTCCCGCCACCCCTCCCCTCCCCGCTCCTCATCTTCTGGCAAGGAGTTACCTATCTTCCCTTCCCTTCCCTTTTTTCTCCGCTTCCATCTTATATTCAAACGTGAAATATGGATTAACTTCTTCTCTGTGGCTGAGGGGACGACTTCCTGTGAATTGCAAATTTTGGCCAACGCTGCAATTTATTTGAAATGGCAAATCAGGCAAAGCAATTTGCTGGAAATGAGGAGGTTCTTTGAACTTCCCCCCCTTGAAAAAGTTTGTGTTTTGTCAGTGCATGGGAACCATCTGCTTTGAAAATCCTAATAGAAATGTCCACCCCGGGCTTTAATGAAAAAGTACAATTCTGAAAACGAGATGGCCTTTGATTGAATCTTTATTTGTGTGAATGATGTGTTGGGGAATGCTTTGAAAATCTTCAGGCACTGTACAAATTGCACGTTGTCAATGAAGCTCAGAGTTGTATTCATGCTCCCACTATTACTTCCATATGTCAGGAGTTGTTACTTACATTAAAAGCAAGGCAGTCTGTATTTAGTGATTACTAAGTTTTATTACAATGCACTTCTACACACTAAAGTCACTTGTAACACATGGGGCAACATTGTAGGAATGTAGCACACATGTAGTGTGTCATGTTTAGTTTAGTTTGTTATAGGATCCCTGTTAGCTACTCTTCCTCAGGAAACATTACTGTCAACATAAATGACAAACATAAGACATGTATTACAGAATGAGTACAACTTATAATAATATGTGTGTCTATATGAATTTAAGTTTACACTGATGACTCTCTTAACATAGTACCCAGAAAAAACATTCCCCAAATGCATATTCTACAAATATAATGTTCCAATGTGCTTTTTTAATTTGTATCGCTCTATATACTACTGAGCGTTTTAGGAAATTTGTGTTTGCCATGGGGAGTAAAAACTGGCCTGCTGTTGCCTGTCTGCTGGCACATGTACAGTATATGGCTCTAAATTGACTATACTGATACAATGAAGTTGTTTTTGGGATTGTAAAACTTTCCATGTTGAAAGTAGAAGAGCAACATGTACCCAATGCATGACTGAAAGGCCAAACTAAACAGTGAAAGGTGGAAGTACATGTGTCCATACTAATCCATGTTAGCAGCAGCACCAACGTTTCAATGATCCATGCTGTATGTCAACTGTGTGGGATTTGTCAGAGTGTGTGTGTGTGTGTGTGCGTGTTAAGTGTGTGTGGGGCTCCCTCTATCAATCAGGTAGGGCCGGGCCCTGCTGCTGAAAGGGGGTTACAGTGGGCCACCCATCCAGTCAGGCGCTCTGGGGAGATCCAATGTCCTTAGTGCCTTAATGCGCTCCAGATGTCCCTTCAGCCCATAGAGGGGGGGAGCAACGGAGAGGGAGAATGTGAGGCTGTAGTCACTGACTGTAGCTCTGGTTTGTCAAAGGTTCTCATCAGGGGGGTTGATGTTGAGGCACCTGCAGTTTTGTGTTTTTGATAGTTAAAAAGAGTTATTATTTCACCACCTTTCAAGATCATGATCCACTCTAATTTTCACTCTGCGAGGGATCAGAGTCAGTATATAGTTTTAATAGGTAGCAGCCCTATTTTTCATTCATTTTTATTTTGAGTTTTGCGTCTTTTGACCTCTGTTTCTAAGCGGACGCTGTTGCACATGAACAAGACATTGATTTCATTGTGGCGGTAAACACAAAACATGCTTGCTGATAACTGTGCTATATTCAGTATTCAGTTTCATATCCAAACCTGACTAAGTAATGTTAGCTCAACCACTATGATAGCATTATTTTTACATTTACTGAAAGAGAGGTTCTTGCAGAATATGAGGGTAAAACAATATTCTCATGCTATCTTGATATGCCCTTCTATTAGTGCCACTTCTACTTCCTTTTGTCCTCTAAAAACTCCCTTACCTCCAGCGTGACTTGGCACTCTCCAGTCCTCTCTCCACTTTCCCCATGTCCGTCCTACAGTCTGCAAACATCTCTTTCTTTGCCTCTCCTCATCTTCCAACCCACTTTTTCTCCCACTTCATTCTGAGCTCTCTATATACCTCTGCTGTCCACCACTCTGTCCGTCCTCTCCTGCCATGCATGCTCCACGCCTCTCCCCCAATGGCATTTCAGGGGAAATTTAATATGGTTTGTTTGGTGTTTCCAAGAATTCCATTCGGCTGCCTGCTCTCTTTGCCCCCCGACACTAAGACAAACAGAGGCCATCCAGCCAAGAGCAGCAAACACCACTGGTGTTGGCCTCATTGTTTGGTCTTCACATTCAGTGCCGTCTTTAGGTGGAATTAAATGGTGGGGCACCAATTACTTTGCATAGATTTACTTTACAATTTGAAATAATTATAAATAAATAATAATAAAATCATCTGTAATAATGTTTGACCAGCAGAAGTATCTTTACAGCAGGTTTTTATGAAACACAAACTTAATAGCTTCTAGTGGTACGCATATGATGCTGGACAGTTTTGCTGCAAGTAACATCACCATTCATCTACTAAACTAAGTTGCCAGATGTCTTCTCTTCTCTCCATGCTTTGCATGCTCAAAGAGTCTGACCTGTCATTGCCCTGGCTGGGCTCCCCGGTGCAGACTTGTCATACATGCCAGTCTGCTCAGTCATCCTCTGGTTCTGTCTGGCCTGCAGCAGCTCTTTGCCCGCCTGCCTTGTTCCTCCAAGACAAACTCACCACCCTCCCCAACCAGATCTCTGCTGACACTCAAGTGGCTAACTCTGCAGACACAGACACACACACACACACACACACACACGCACACACACGCACACGCACACGCACGCACGCACACACACACACACACACACACACACACAGAGGCACCCACCTGCTAATCCCCTTCTCATTAATCCCCCACCACTCTCCGCAAATATTCCCTTCTGCTGATCTCATTGTGAGAGGGTGTGTGTGTGTGTGTGTGTTGGTGGTGCCTTCTGCGGATGCCTGGGTCCATTTAAAGTGATATTTCACTTTAGGTTTGGTAGAACATTTCCAATTTTCAGCATATTCGCACCTACACAGGAGTTCAGGAGAATGCAACCTGAAACATCAGCGTGCAGCCCAGGGGGATGTGCTGCCTCTAACACTGCTCTCGACTAGCTATAAGGACTATAGATAATTGCAAAGATGTTCAAATACCTGATTAAAAGAGAGGTCCAAGACAAATAGAAAATATTATTTCCTAGGGTGTTTTCACTTTCCTTTGTTTGTAACTGTGTAGGCCTACACCTTTCTTAAAACAAATAAATGACATAATTGCTGTACTTGGGAATTGCAGCCAGTTTTGGTGTATGAAAATATGTCAACTCCCACAGAAGTGTGTGCATTTAAAACTTTCAGTCAATTTTCAGTTGAACCTCATACTTCTACTGTATATAGTTAGTATGTTGCAGTATCTCTTATCTCTTGCAGTATCTTCAACCTGAATTCACAATTTTACAGTACGCTCATGTTATGTACTGTAGAATGTGAAAACCTAAATGTGGCATCCTCTATTATCTGTCTTTCCTTGAGACATGTACACCTGAACCCATTGACTGTTTGTCATGGTGTGCATTAGCTTTTTTCCCCACGGTAACATCCATTCTATTTATTTTTGCAAGCCTACTGTATGATTTAGATATGAACATCTGAATTCTAAAGGGATTTTCTGGGTTACTGGATTGGATTACTTACATGCTATTGATAGCATGCTACTAAGCAAAGATGCTAAGCCTTACATGCTATATGCTAGCATCTTAATGAGTTTGCGGTAGACAGAGCTTAAGTCAAATTTGTGGAAGTAAAGCAGTATGACTAATTTGCAACAGAGACTTGTGACTTACGTTATGGAAATATGACAGTCTTGCTTAGACATTAGATATAGGCCCTTAACCCCAACAGCTCCAGTGGAGCTGCTGAGTGGCCAGCAGATCAGACTGTGGTTGTACCGGGCAGCTTCCAGGTATGAATGTGTAACTGTGTGAATGTGATCAGGGCGTTACTGCAAAAAGAGAGGCTTCCTCTCAGTGAAGCTTCCCTGAATAAATAAAGGTAAAAAAATGTTTTAAAAAAGACAGAAATGACTTTTAGCCCAATGGTGTCTATAATTTCTAAATATAATGTTAATATTAAACCAAGACCACAATATTTCCTAAATTTAACCAAAGTGCTTGTGTTGCCAAAACCTCCCACGGGAGTCGATCCTCCGTCTCTGATTCCAATACTGTGTACACCCACCATTCACCCCAACCACTTCCCCACTTCCCTACAAAAACGTAGCACTTCCTTCACTCACAAAAAGTTGAATGTTATCCAGCCAGCAGTTATGTTTCCATCACAATGTATTGGGCAAAACAAATTAGCAAATGTCATTTCTAGGAGACAGGCTTGGCCGTCGAGCTTTGTCTGTGAGCTGATTATGTGGCGCCACCCTCAGAACAAACTTGACCCTCTTTGTTATTAAGTAAGCCTCTAAGAACAGGTATTTAATGAGCAATGGAATACATTAGCAGGCTTGGGGTTCACCAGGTGATAAAAAAGTATGGTGTTATCCTTTAATATTGGCTTTAGCATGTATAAAATGTGAACTTCAGCACAGTGAACTGCACAGACATGAGACAACCTTTTGTTAGGATTGGGATCAGACTAAACTAAACAAGCTACTGTAGACACTGTTCAGTGTGCATGCACTGCACAACTACAGCCTCAAAATAACCAACACCTCTCTGACACAAGAACGTGTTTCCATCCACTGGTCAACCGAATTATCTGAAGTTCGCTCAGTTCATGCGAATAAAGACGGTGAAAAGTGTGCTTCCATCCAACGGCTTTAAAGCGAATAAAAACTTGTGCGTATTGACGTCACATGCTGATTTGAGACGTTTTAGGGTGTTTCCGAGCCGTTTATCGATTAAGTAGCCTGACGTGGTCATACTCAGATTCTAGTCAGAGTATGAGTCTGATACTGCTCCATTGGGCTGGGATTATGGGGCGTGTTTCAACTCAACCAACTGCACTCAATTGGATAGACCTCCAACCAATCAGAGCAACGGACTATGTGACATTGCCGAATCCCGTAGGAAGGACGGCAAAAACATCTTTCCGATCGACAAATGCCTCGATCGCGGTTCTCTGTTCCTATTTTAAAACTAATGCGCTGTCGATATCTTCTAGAACAGACGCGATGGCGGAATCTACACGTCTCAATTCTCCAGCGGCAGCCATCTTTGTTGTAAACGAAATTCAACACAAGCGCTCTTTGGTGACGTGGATGATTATGTTACTGTTGATCATCTGTTCATCATCGTATAAAGCCCGCCCGACAATTTGATTGGTCCGAACAGCTCTGAAAAAAAAAAAGCCTGGCCAAAGCAACTAGCTGACGGTGTCCTTAGATTGTACTTTCTCTGTGTACTGCTCTGTGCTTCTTTCATAGTTTGAATACTGCAGACTTTAGATGAAACAGTAATACTTTCTTACACAAAAACTTTAAGCCAAGTGCCACTTCAATTCATGATTCAATTCAGAAAGGAATAATTGAGAATGAATTTACTGTTATCATATCACTTTCAGTTCAACTGCCTGAGTTGTCAACTCTTTCCATTAACGCATACTACGTGTTAAATGTTAGAGTGAATAAGCCACCCTGCATCCTGTGTCATTCACTTGTCAGTCATGTCCCCACACCGGTAGCTAAAGTTGTTCCAGAGTGACACGGATGGCACTCACTCACTGTGATAAGGAGGTATCTTTGGAAAAAAAAAAAGAGGAACCTCAATCAGCAACTGCAGATCAGCTTCACAATGTAGCCAGCAAACATGACAGTGGAGGAAGAGAAGGTGAAGTGGTGGTGATGGGTGGGTGGGGGGGAAGTGAAGCAGAGCAACGTGTCTGGAAAGGATTCAGTGGGAAAACTCTTGTAGATTACATTTCCTCTCCATGAGCTTGGCTGTTCCAATTTCAGTTTGAATTTTTCTACCTTCAGTGTTCTGATGATTATCAGCTTAGCAGAGGAAATGCTCCTCCTACGTGTGTGTGTGTGTGTGTGTGTGTGTGTGTGTGTGTGTCGACCGCAGGACGCAGACACTCAGCCTTGCATCGGCTTGCAACATCAAAATGCGTTAGCAGCTATTCTTGGAGTTGAGGAAGGTTCAAGCTGATCACGTTGGTGTATTTTTCATCTCTTGCCCTGTTGATGAAAGGCCTTTCATCACTTTTTGTGACCAACCTTGAGTGCCTGGCCATGGGTTTTTTTATGACTTCATTAGTCATAATTCTTCCACCTTTCCATATTGTTGGAGTTGGCTGAACACAGCTGAATGGATTACAAGGTACATGCGGAAGTACATTTCGTGTTTATGTGTACATATTCCATAATATAACATCCATGGATCTATTTGACAGAGAAAACAGGACGGCTTTATTAAAACATCAGTTCACTTCTCTTCTGTCTTCCTAATTATCATGTTTAGTTAGTTTTCTTTGTTTATTGGTTGACATATATACAAGTACTACAGATTAATATACACATAATCAATACAAGATGTGATGGAGTGACGCAAAAAACTCTCAGAGGGGCTTAATCTGGGCACTCTCCAATGCATAATCCAATTGTTTGATTTCAGTAGAAGGGCCTGGTGACACTATAAATCTAGTCTCGCATTGACAGACCTTCCTCCACGAGCTGCAGAGGAGGGTCTGGCTAGTCCACAAAGCATTCTGGGATGGGAGAAAAACGTGCTCTGCTTTCATTAAACCCAAGGATATTTAACACAAGTACAGAGGGACAACGGAAAAGAAAATAGTAAGCCAACACAAACACGGAATAAAAGGAATAAAACGTCCGCGCTTAATGGAAGGAGGACGTAATTTAATGTTGACTCCTGACGTACAACCACGTCACGCAATCTGAAGTTATTTTATGAATGAAATAGATATATTACATACCTGAGGGCCAATCGGGGACGTTTTTGAATCATTAACAATCCCGTAATTGTCTCCATCTGTTGAAAACCGACAGAGGTTTTGCCCGTTGTCTTTCACTTTCCCTTTTATCTTTTAGTTGTTCTTCTTTTAATTTCCTTCTCTCCTGTGATGGTCCTGCCCCAGTATCAGCCATAACTACAGCAGATAACTTCTAAAATAACATTAAAATACAATTAGGCCTCTATAAAGTAATCTCCTGCTAGCCTTTACCTGCTGGATACCTAACACAGGCTTTTCTGGTGTTACAGTGAAATCTGTGACCGTCAGAATGTGTTACTGTAGCTCCGTCTACCTGCCGTAAATCATTCTGTCACTTTGTTGGAAAAATCCACCGGGCAGGGGCATTAATAACAACTTTATAAAACTAGCGTTCTTTTCACTGTTAGTCTCGTTTGCTGTTACAGGTCATTTATGATCATCAGATGGAACATTACACAGTTTCAGAAACATTTAAAAGCTACATATAGTCACTTTAAGTAAAGGATCTGAATACGATGAGCACCACTGTACAGCCTAAGTACAGCCTCACAGAGCAGCTAACAGGTTGAGTATTTACCTAAAACAACTGGGCAAACAGTACTCAAAGAGGAGTAAATAATGCATTTTGCTAAGGGACTATTTTTAGCTGCTGATTTGATGTGCTACTGAGTACTTACGGCAGCAGGACGGTGTGTGTGTGTGTGTGTGTGTGTGTGTGTGTGTGTGTGTGTGTGTGTGTGTGTGTGTGTGTGTGTGTGTGTGTGGGATTGAGTCAAAATAAACTGCAGTACTCATGTTCATCATAATGAAGGGACATGTCTCCCAGTGCAACAGTGTGTGGCTTTTTAATAGTTTTTGGACAACAATGGAGCTCTTTGGCCCAGAGGAAGAACACATATCAGCCTTTGATACACACACACAATACTTGCCAGTAGATACATTCACTGTTGGTTTGGTCTTTTAAAGGGATTTGTTGACAGCAACAAAAATATGGCTTGACATCCACATTCTACCTCAACATCATGTCATCCGCGGTTCCCTGAGCCTTCTGCACCATACAGACGCTGTTTGCAGTGCTATTTTTGTTGGTGGAAGGGGGGTGCAATGTTGGCACTCCCACCCCACCCACCCGCTTCCCAGGAGTGTGTGTGTTCATGTGCCTCTACTGTATCAGTGTGTGTGTTTGTTTTAGGAAATGATGCAGCGCCAGTTTGTGTAAATGTAGCCACGACAGAGCTGAAACAAAACAGAAACTTCGCTGAAGCAGGTCCGACAACGCTTTAGACACCATGTTAGCCACGTGGCGTGAATCAGTGTTCCGCCCACGGTTTGTGAAAAACTTACGTGCGCGTATTTTGCGACGGGTTTAGGCATCCTTCCTCAAGAAAATGTTACATTTTTTTTTAATAAAAAAGGAATTTCCATATAGATTGAGTATCTCTTTGTGGGATTTTGTCTATTGGGGTTTATGTGTCTCTTTGTAGTCCTACCTCTTTTGGTCATTTTTGTTTTCTTTGGGGTTGTTTTGGGTCTCTTTTGCACATCATTTTGGACCATTTTTAATCATCATATCTGTGTCTAAAATGTTGTAATAGCTAGAGCAGATAATAAATAAATAACACTCAAAAAGCTTAAAGCTAAAGAAATCCGACTACAATCATTAGATCTGAGAAAAGTCTTTAGTTACTTTCATAGGACTTAGGTGCTGCCCAAAACGGCTCGGGTGCTGCACCTAAACCTTACAGTAGCAGGGAAAACCCTGTTATATGTACTGGAGCATGTCCATGTTCTTCTTATCATTTTCTATGTGAGAGATATGAAGATCGTGCTGCAGCCTACTTGGAGCAAACAAGCCTTCTCGCTGGCGTGTTTGAGCTGTAGCCAATGGGAAGTCGGTTTCACCTTAATGACTGCTCACTCAGATGTTGTAGCATTTTGCTTCACAGTAAAGCTTATCTGTTCTAAATAAGGAGATCATTGATTGTTGTTATAATCCGTGACACAGGAATCAATAATATAATCAATCTTGTATTATATTATATGTTAAACGTGGCCAATATCCATCTGATATGCAGTACTATATTTAATACACATGTTAAGTAGCATTGTGTGACTGTATGGTTCCTGGGCTTATAAACATATATATATATATAAACATATATATATATACATCTATATGTATGTATGTATGGGTTATTATTCGGTTTGATGTTGATAGAAGAAAAAGAAGTAGATAGATGGAAAAGAAGATAGATTGAAAAGAAAGAAAGAAAAGAAAAAAATGTGTATATGTACTGTTTATGTGTATGCATGTATGTATGAATGGGTGTCTATGTGTATGCATGTGTATACATGTGTACATAGGTAGATATACTGTATGTATGTGTATATATATATGTATGTGTGTCTATGTATGTATACATATATAAATAAGTGAAGCATCAAATTGTTTTGTATTTAACAAAAGTTTAAAAATAGAAAAAGGGGGTAGGACCAGAAAAGTTTTTTTTTTTTTACCTTCTTCCTACTCCTTTTTGAAGATGGGAATCTTTATTTGAATCATTTACAATCACTTTGGAAGATTCTGGAAGATTAAATTTTTAACCTGTTCAAAATAAACTAAACTAAACTGAAAAATAAAAAATAAAAAATAAAAAATAAAAAATAAAAAATAAAAAATAAAAAATAAAAAACAATAAATAAAAAATAAAAAACAATAAATAAAAAATAAAAAATAAAAAAAATAAAATAAAAAAGTAGCTCTGCTGCACGGGGTCCAAATGATCCAATCCAATGCCTGTGCCCTATCTATCACGATGCAGCTTGGAATATGTAACTGTCACTGTCAACTTGCTGGAAACAATGTAGTACTTACCCATGTACAAAGTAGGATCTGTATTAAAACTATCTTTAAAACCCAATGAAAAAGAACATTTGAGTATTTTGTGTTGTGACCATTGTTCAAACTTCTTCATTACAGTGGCCCTATGCAAATAAAAACACTTTTAGTCTACACATTAACTCTTTGTATGTTGTATGAGTCCATTTTTATATGCATTTAAAAAAAGCAAATCAATAAAAAATAAGCATCATTCTATTGCAGAAACCTGGTAAAAGCAATTATAAGTTAAATCCCACATTTCTTTATTTTTTTGATTTTTAAACATGATTTGCATTTTAATGAAAGCAGCATGAATACAGTATTATAGATACATGCAAATGGACTTTCTGGCATTGCTTTTTTTCTTACTTTTTTAAGTAAAGTAAAAAAAAAGGTACCTCTTGATAGAGATGATTAAACATGGTACAATCATTTACCTTCAGCCTGAGTCTTCTTTTCATCTTTGTCTTATATGTTTAGCCTCCTCAGAAAGAAAGTCACCTCATTATAAGAAGGGCTTTTAGCTATGCTAATAAGGTTATTTGCATGCAAACCACTTGTCCTTGGGGAATTACAAAAATGTTCCACTGTACTGTAGTTTCACCACTACCCATTTTACTTGAGACTTTAATCACTTTTTTTTTTTAAAGCAGGAAGGAACACAATCAAACCAGAATCTGTAATATCCAAACAAACATTTGCATAAATATAAAGAAAACAAGAATTGCAGTCAGATTGGAGCACTGACGCCATTGTCAGCAGTTAGAAAAGAAAACGATGAATCTTGCAAACTGCCATACCGGAGGGGATTCCTTGTGTCTTCATTATGGCTGTGGGGCATATTTGAATATGTGAAGGGCGTTCATTAAGAAATTCAGCATGATAGAATAATCTGGAAAAGGTTATAGATTTAAATTCATAAAATGTAATTGGAAATTGATAAGGACGAGTCAGAGGAACCCTTTGAGTGAAGTCAGCCCAGTGAGTGAGAAGAAGAAAACGCCGAAGGACATATTTAGCATCATGTTGACAATGATGACCCAGCGTATTGGGTTTTATTTATTTTTTTAAACATACAAAGTACAAATCTTTGACATGTGTCTTTCTTTCAGTGAAGTTACCTTGTGCAGATGTAACCTTGTCATAACATATTCTAATTTGTTTCGATTTGTTTAGCTAGTTTGGATCAACGGAAGTTGACCTCTGTCCTTCCTCTCTGTGTGTGTCGCCGTTCTCAAAATCCCTTCCATACAGGAAACATCAACCTTCGAGTTAATAAGCTACACGCTGAAAATGTCAAGTTTTGAAGACAATTTTGATTGTGCAACAAGACAGGCCTGCTTGGTTCTTTTCGGGGAATGAGTGTAAAGATTAACAAAAAATATGTTGAGGTCGTTTCCTCTCTAACTGGGAGGTTTTGGGACTGATTGGTGGGATTGCTGTGGACAAAGTACACACGGAGATACACTGGTAAGAGATAATGAGGTTTAACCATGTATCAGCTGATTTAAATAGCTCACGTTACTGTATTGTGTCAACAGTTAACTTCATTTAATATTGTATGTGGAGTTTTCTTTTGCGGGGTGCAAATGTTCCACCAGAACAAGTTCCTCCTGAGACTATTTAGCAGATCCACCGTCGCTGAGTCTGGAGTCTTAGCACCACCCAAGATGATTGTGATTGGTTTAAAGAAATGCAAACAACCCACAGAGTTTTTCTCCTATCCCAGAATGTCCGTGTGGTGTAGCCAGACCTTACTCCACAGCGCACAGCGAGAGTTTATAGCTGACTCTAGCTTGTGATCATTTCCTCAATCTCCCCTCGCTCTATGACCAACTCAGCCGCGAGTTGGTCGAGGTTCATACTGTAAGCAGCAAGCAACACAACATTGTGTTGAATGTTTATGGGTGGGTTGCTTTCTTGCTCTTACTGACTTGATCTACATCTAAATGGGAACATGCTCAGCCAAGTGGTGACCGCAGAAGCACTGTGTTATATTACAATATTTACAATAAGGTAACACTGAGAAATGTTACAGAACACTGCATGAGATAAGAAATCACATACACATTTCTCTCCTTCGACCCTTGACACAAAAGCCGGAATTAACAATGTCCACAACAATGTTGAAGCGTCCTTCACCAAGCTTCAAATCCATGCCTTATCTATCTTGTAGGATGAGTCCAATCAACAAGAGCAGGTGAATAAATGATACTAGTATGAATTGTAAGTGTAAGGAGCAGGGTGTTGCGCGGCTGGGTGGAAGGACGGCTGCTGGCTGGCTCAGGTTAATGAGGTGGTCTGGGAGTGTGGACTGGGTCCTGACTGCTGTACGTGTGGAGCTCGCTTTAGCCTGGGGGGGATTTGTAGCCCTAAGACTACTGGTGAGACTCTCTTCGCCTGCGGCTGTGTATGCACTTGCGCCTCTGAGTCTGTGTGTGTGTGTGTTTGTTTGAGTGCTTGTGTGATATTGCCCTCAGGATGACATTGGTTGAAGTTTTGCTATCTCTGTGTTTAATGTTGGCATTTGTGCATTAATGTTCATGCCTATGTTCACCCATTCCTGTGTGAGTGTGTGTGTGTGTGTGTGTATGTGTGTGTGTGTGTGTGTGATCTGTGTGTTTTCCGATTCCTGTGTTGAGTCCGACCACAAATGTGTACACAGGGCCCCTCCTCCCCTGCCCCAATCTCATTACCATTTCTGCCCTTCCCTCCACCATTTTACGCACCACCATCAAGGCCTCCCCTCTTGGTGTTTGCATTGTAAATCAGGCCTGACAATAAGGCGATGATTAGATCCTACTCATATTCAAAAACACCTGATTTATTTATTCATCGTCCTCTCTCGCAGGGCATCAAGATGCATAATGTCTGACCAAGGTGACGTACCCACTTCCAAATGTTATTCATTGCATTTGCAGGTCAACCCCTTAACCAACAAACTCAAACAGTACCGATTAAATGAGATTTTGATGGGAGGATGTGCAAATGACAGCGCCTCGGCTCCTTACATCCACAGAAATGCTGTTCAGATGGTTGTCTCCCTCATGCATGCACTTGTGATATCAGATCAGGTATCAGAATGGGTGCCGCAATCAGTCACGGTTTCAACATTTGGAGAGTGTATCTATAGCCTTGAGTGTTAGAACTGATACGCTGCCTCTGTTTTCATGAATATGCACAAGGTATTATTTATGGAAAGCTTCGGCATTCTGAGAAGCAGATCCAATTGAGGACCAGTTAAGTCAGACAAGCCTTTGCACTGTTGTTGTTGTTTTGGATTTTTAAGAAATTTGGCATCATGGGGATTGGGTTGATTTCTCTCAGAATTGCAGACTGCCCTTGTGAAATGATTTCATTATTTTTTTCTAAGCATTTCTATTTGTTGGGTTTGTTGAAAACAGCAGGGAGAATGTACAGCACCCTGAGAAGAGCTTGGTTGGTTATACACACTAAGTAAAGTTAATAAACAGTGTTGGGGAGTAACGGAATACATGTACCGGCGTTACGTATTCAGAATACGAACTATGAGTAACTGTATTCCGTTACAGTTACAATTTAAATGGATTGGTATTTAGAATCCAGTTACGTGTTAGAAAATCAATGGATTACATGACGATACTTCTCTGTTTCACGAGTTTATTCACTCTCTGAATAAATTAAGGCAACTCCATGCATTTCCCACAAGCCCCAATATGAAAACGAGAAATTTGAGTGATAACTGATAGAGGCAGAGATGGAGCCGGCAGGAATGCATTTCTATCTTGGAGATTAAAACAGCATTTCACATACATGACTCAAGGGATGGTCTGTTGTTTTGTCCACTTTGATCCCGACCCCTAAATTAGACATAAACATTCATGGTGTTCAGGCGAGGAACCCTAACGACTTTGATGATCCCCGGACTTTT
>NC_135867.1:27798141-27970641 GCF_031162955.1 Sander vitreus
ACAGTTGGCTGCTCAGCTGTTCCATGGCCAGGTGTGTGTTATTCCCTCATTATCCCATTTACAAGGAGCAGATAAAAGGTCCAGAGTTCATTTCAAGTGTGCTATTTGCATTTGGAATCTGTTGCTGTCAACTCTCAATATGAGATCCAAAGAGCTGTCACTATCAGTGAAGCAAGCCATCATTAGGCTGAAAAATCTAAACAAACCCATCAGAGAGATAGCAAAAACATTAGGTGTGGCCAAATCAACTGTTTGGAACATTCTTAAAAAGAAAGAACGCACCGGTGAGCTCAGCAACACCAAAAGACCCGGAAGACCACGGAAAACAACTGTGGTGGATGACCGAAGAATACTTTCCCTGGTGAAGAAAACACCCTTCACAACAGTTGGCCAGATCAAGAACACTCTCCAGGAGGTAGGTGTATGTGTGTCAAAGTCAACAATCAGAGAAGACTTCACCAGAGTGAATACAGAGGGTTCACTACAAGATGTAAACCATTGGTGAGCCTCAAAAACAGGAAGGCCAGATTAGAGTTTGCCAAACAACATCTAAAAAAGCCTTCACATTTCTGGAACAACATCCTATGGACAGATGAGACAAAGATCAACTTGTACCAGAGTGATGGGAAGAGAAGAGTATGGAGAAGGAAAGGAACTGCTCATGATCCAAAGCATACCACCTCATCAGTGAAGTATGGTGGTGGTAGTGTCATGGCGTGGGCATGTATGGCTGCCAATGGAACTGGTTCTCTTGTATTTATTGATGATGTGACTGCTGACAAAAGCAGCAGGATGAATTCTGAAGTGTTTCGGGCAATATTATCTGCTCATATTCAGCCAAATGCTTCAGAACTCATTGGACGGCGCTTCACAGTGCAGATGGACAATGACCCGAAGCATACTGCGAAAGCAACCAAAGAGTTTTTTAAGGGAAAGAAGTGGAATGTTATGCAATGGCCAAGTCAATCACCTGACCTGAATCCGATTGAGCATGCATTTCACTTGCTGAAGACAAAACTGAAGGGAAAATGCCCCAAGAACAAGCAGGAACTGAAGACAGTTGCAGTAGAGGCCTGGCAGAGCATCACCAGAGATGAAACCCAGCGTCTGGTGATGTCTATGCATTCCAGACTTCAGGCTGGAATTGAATGCAAAGGATTTGCAACCAAGTATTAAAAAGTGAAAGTTTGATTTATGATTGTTAATCTGTCCCATTACTTTTGGTCCCTTAAAAAGTGGGAGGCACATATACAAACTGTTGTAATTCCTACACCGTTCACCTGATTTGGATGTAAATACCCTCAAATTAAAGCTGAAAGTCTGCAGTTAAAGCACATCTTGTTCGTTTCATTTCAACTCCATTGTGGTGGTGTATAGAGCCAAAAAGATTAGAATTGTGTCGATGTCCCAATATTTATGGACCTGACTGTATCTTTGACCATTAAGCCAATCTCTGGTTTATCAGTGAAGTGTCTGAACTCCACTGCAGACTGGATTCTCTCCTCACAGAGATGGCTCATTCATTATGAATGAGTCCAGCGCGAGTTGAATGCACATCAGCAGGTTATCGGCATTTCACGGTGTTAGTGTATACTATGTAATGTCTGTATCGACTTGTACCGATCGCGCAGCCACGATGGTCCGTGCAGACACATGTACCCTTTTTTATGGAAATCCTTGCGTGTCTGTGCAACCGACACAAGTCCACAGCGGTCCGCTGCGTGTATGTATGAGGCCGTCTCCACCGCATCCATCTGTGAGGTTGTCAGCTTTGTGTCTGTCTGGCTCAGAGCGCCGTCGAAGCTTAAAACGCTCTCAAAAGTTAGCTTTGGCTGCTTCTCGCTTGCCATGATCACTCTGCTACCAGCCTCTGTCACGTCCCGTGTGGAGCTTGTGAGCGTGCAGATGCGAAGGCAGTGTTGCTGTCAAATCTGTCCCTGGGAAAAGGAACTATGTTTCGTTACCAAATGTTCAGTAGTAGCGCGTTACACTACTTTTTACCTGAAAAAAAGTTAGTAGTTACGTTACACTGATTGGGATGTTGTATCAACCACACAATTTAACAAATGTTTAGCTGTCCTTAGCAGCTTGTTTGAAATGTAAATGTACTGTCTGCTGTTACATGTTTACCCTGCTAAGACAGCACTTGAAAGTGTAACCTATCCATGCAGCATGGAAACTGTATAGATGTTACATAAAAGCAAGACATTTGCAGTCACTTTCACTGAAAAACCTCTTTTCTGTAAAAGGAAACATGCCTGTAAGTATTAAAATAACTCTAAGAGAGTTGTATTTACTCTATATGGGATTAGTGCTTTAATTCCCAGCCAGAGTTCTGTTTTAACTCCTGAAAAGGGTTAAAAGATCAACTCCCAATGGTCATGAATGTACATGTACACTCAAATCGAGAATTCAGAATTTTGCTGTGTATAACCCGATTCACCATGCATAAGCGGTCCTTGACCTGTTTCATGTCATGGACGCCAAATAAACACCCATTTGTAGATGTGTTGTTGTTATCAGTGCTGACTGAGATAAGAGTGGTGAGTATCAGAACACCAGTCTCACATAGCCAGACCTTCCTCCACAGCGCTGCGGAGGAGGAGGGTCTGTCTACTCGACACAGCATTCTGGGATGGGAGAAAAACGTGCTCTGGTTTATTGGCATTTCTTTAAACCAATCACAATTGTCTTGGGCGGAGCTAAGCTGTCTGGATTTACCCTGCAGAGATCTGAGGAGCAGTTAACCATAGTCCTCACAAATCCACCGGAGGTTAGAACGCCAACACAAAGAAAGAGGAAGGTGAGGGACATCCGGCCGAAAAAAGAGTATAATCCGGCGGCACCGGAGCAATCCCGGAAATGGAACGTTGCCGATTTAGACTATCAGAATAGTCTCCCTGATTAATTTTCTGTTTGGAATTGTTTCAAGTGAATTCAATTATTTTGAAGTCTTCATTTCGTTGTGTAACCTGCAGGCCTCTGGGTGCTCCTGCTGGTCACCTACTCAGAGCCTCAGTGCTATAAGTGATCCCAATTACTATGAGAGTGGATGTTGTTGACACATCTCCATGTATACTGTGCTGGCTTACACCACTAAATTAAACAGCTATGATCCTCTCACATGCATGGGTGCTCGCTATCATATCAAATGGATCACATGAAATAATATTTGTCATGTTGCTAAACAGGAGGGTCTCCCGTAAAGCCCCTTAAGGGCTAACTGGAGGTTTGGGAGCAATACTCAGACTCTCATCAGAACACTGCAGGCTGCACACCATATGGTCCTCGTGGTGGGGTACATGCAAGGGATGCTACCTGGCGATTAAAAGGGAGGGGGGGAGAGAGGGGGAGAGAGAGAGAGAGAGAGAGAGAGAGAGAGAGAGAGAGATAGAGAGGGGGGAGCGAGAGACACAGAGAAAGAGAGAGAGAGACAGAGAAAGAGACAAAGAGGGACAAAGAGAGAGAGGGGAGAGAGAGAGAGAGAGAGGATGAGAGAGAGGGTGAGAGAGGACTTTCAGGAGCTCTAACCTACTTAGAAAAAGACACTAAAGCCTTTTGCTTTGAGTGTAGCCTGCACACTGCAGCTTTACACAGTGTCAAGACGGAGAGAGAGAGAGAGAGAGAGAGAGAGAGAGAGAAACATAGCAGACTCGGCTGATGCATCTCTCCCAGAGCATCCATTTCACGGCGCTCGCAGTTTGAAGCGGAGGAGACGGAGCGCATTTCTCCGACAAACACGGTGCTTTTCTCTCCTCCGAAGTCAGTTTCCTAGAGCGGCTCGCGGGCGGAGAGACACTTTTTTTTGCTGCGTTTTTTTCCCAGACACGGACAGTATTTCATAACAAGCCTGTTTACTTGGAGCAAAAAGCAGCTCGTGCGCAGTTGCATTCGGCGACACTGCGTCTCGTTTTGTGGAGTGGAATCGGCGACCCGCAAGCTCAAGACGCACACGGAATATCCGACGGTTTCAAGTTTTCCTGGAAGTTGCGCAGTGACAGAACATCATGGGAATTTGTGGCTATTTGGCAGTGCCTGGGAAATGCCTTGTCGTCCTCGGACTTAAACTGTTATTCCTTGTACCTGCAGGAGTTCCAGCCAGAAGCGGGGATTCTGTATTAAAGGACAACATCACCGTGAGACAGGGGGACAGCGCCGTCTTAAAGTAAGTCTCTAGCATCATCACATCACTAACAGCATCTCCTCCGGTGCGCAATGGAGACTGACTTCGGCTTTACAGCGTGCTTGTTCCAAACAGATAACCAAGCGTAACGGTCCAGGAGTTACTAAAGGTCATCATAACCTATGTATAATGTTTTTCATATGAATCGTAACTACTGATGTAACTACGGGCATTACGCGCGTGTGATGTGCAAGTTGTATGGTGCAGGACTCTGTGTTTAGCCTCCGTGCTCATTGCCCTTGACTGTTATTGATCCGGTTGCTTAATGTCTGGTTGAGGATGCACACCGTTGAGATACTCCCATCCAGCCTCGGGAGGGGTTGCGCACGTATTGATTTGAGTATGTGATACAAATGCAATTATGACTTTATTTTTTTATTTTTTTTCAGGGCTGTTTTTCTTTTCCGTACACCTCATGGAATGTTTTGGGGGACTGGATAGATGGAGTCTATTTCTGGCAGTTTTTATTTATTAATTTTTTTTAATCAGTTAACCCTTCATTACAAATACACTATATAATCTATTATCTATAATCTAGGGCTGCCCCCTCGGCCCTTTTTGGATTTAGTCACTCAGATTTCTTTTGTCCATTAGTCATTTTAGTTTTTTCATGCAGAATGATTTATTTCCAAGAAACTTATGAGCCCATCTCTGGCAAACACCAGATCCAAGGTGATGATTTTGCATGATTCGTGTTTGGAGAAACTCAGTTTTACAGATCCGTCGATTCAATGAACTAATTGATTAGTCGATAAAAATCCTATGAGTGTTAGTGGACTAAGATTTCATTTAATCGAGGACAGACCTTCTGTAATTCTATTCCTATGAGGACTGGTCGTGGTTTTACAGTGGCCTTATCACACTTAATCATATACAGTATGTATTTCTATCTCCAGTTCTATCATGACATCCCTGCACAGGGTTAACTGTGTGTCTCTATCACATGTAATGGTGTTTTGTTATCTTCTCTTTCCTCACGGTTATATTCCCATTTATTTGTGTCTATAAGCTGCATGTTTGCTGTAGTTCTTTGTACAGAATAGAGCAGGTGTGGTGCTGCGACTTCAGAATCCCTGTGAAAACACGTGACAAACACACACACAAACACACACACATACACACACACACACACACACACACACACTGGAGTCAATCCCAGCTGATGAGGGTAATGAGAATTAATAAAGAATAAATAGAAATGGAAAAAAAGATCTACATGAAATAGAAAATCAGCATCACAGACAGCAAGAGGAAATGAAAACAATGCAAAGAATCAGTTAGACACATCTTGATTGCTAACTTAAGTATAATTTACAAATAATGTGCTATAAAAACAGCCAAAATGCAAGTTTGTACAGAAATTAATGTGACAGTTGTTAATGTAGTCACAAGACGGCGCCTATTAACAGGCTGTACGTTGAGCGTCTCACGGCGTCAGTGCAGGTCACACAGTTCAGCTGGCTCCGAGCCGGCTGAGATATCAGCTATTTAGACAAGAATAATTGTACAGTTTAATGACTGCTGACACAGACGAGCAGCTAAACAGCTTGCTGTTGCACCCTGGGTAAATGAGGTGAAAGGGGATCATGTGCCATAGCTGATCCAGCTCACTGGTGGGGGGGTTTGAGGTGCTGTCCAAGATGGAGTTTAGATTTGTCCTCATCTTCTCTCCTCTGCTCCGTGCAACCTCAGAAAACCCAGCCCGTCTTTCTCACCACTTTGTTAAGCTGGCCTCCAGTGATTAGTAGAACTTGTGAAGTAGTAGTGTGTTGGATCCACTAAAAAACCAACCCTCTCACTCTTCAATGACGGCTGACAGGCTCCTGCTCCTTTGCCACGCTGCTGTTGAGCTGCAAATGACACATTCATGTGAACGGGTCACATGACGGTTAGGTTTAGCAGGTTAGATTTAGCTGAGAAAAGGTGACTGCGAGGTTACAGTCGTTTTAGTGGCCGTTACAGTTGAGTTTAGCCGACAAAATGTGACCATCATAAAATGTTGGCAGCAAAACGACAATTTAAGATTAGAAAAAAGATTGTGGTTTGGGTTAAAACGCCTGTCGTATTCAGATCCTTTACTTAAGTTAAACTACTAATACCACACTGTAGAAATACTCTGTTACAAGTAAAAGTCCTGCATTGAAAATGTTACTTAAGTAAAGTCTGTAAGTATCATCAGGAAAATTTACCTAAAGTATTAAAAGTAAAGAAAAACCCTCCCATTGTAGAAAGAGTAAAGGATCCAACCAGTTGTGTGTTTAATGGTCTAATCATCTCAGCTGGACTTGTAGCCGTTATATTGTTGGCTAGTTTACTTTAGAATAAAACATCAGATTTTATAAACTACATGTGTTTTGTGTGCAGGAATCTTAATGTAAAGTAACTAGTAACTAAAGCTGTAACAGATGAATTTAGTGGAGTAAAAAGTACAATATTTCTCTCTGAAATGTAGCCGAGGAGAAGTAGAAAGTGAGATGATTAGAAAAGACTACAGTTACTGTACTTGACTAAATGTACTTAGTTACATTCCACCACTGCCCTTAGTTAGTACTCCCGGGACAGGAACACCCCGTTTCCTGGGTAAAAGTCTTGTGTTTTCCCTGGGACACAAACTCAGCCCCACCGCTTGAAAGCCCTGTGTTTTACGACACACCTCGACCTCATCCCTATGCGCGTACCAGAGCACCCTTATACAGCAGCAGACAATGTGGTGCATACAGCAATAAATACGTAGAATTACAGTGCATTACTCTTCGTAGCTATATGTACGAATTGTTCATGAGAACAGCCTGAAAGGATTGCACCTGTAGCGGCCGACAGGGCTTATTTGGCAGGTGTTCTCCTTTTTATTTGCTCTAACCAATGCACTCCACAGTAGAGGAGTCATCAAATCACTTGTGGAGCTGCCGTGACCCTGACTTGAATCTTAAAAGGAGAGGTGTAAAGACTGAACTCGAAAGCTGACAATACAGTTAACCCTCCCAGTGCTGCTCTGCAGTGTAGCCAATACACTGCCCTGGAGGAAGACGATCTGTTGCCTGTCAGTGAGATAGTCCCTCCATAATCCAGGAAAGCATGCTATCCACCTGCATCGCTTTGAGCTGCTCCCCAAGCAGGAGGGGCTGGATGGGGTTGCAAGCACCAGAGAAATGAAAGGACATCATTCCCATGCTTCTGTGGGTGGGAATGAGGACTGTGGAGCTACTATATGATAGCATTGTCCACACATTTGACAGCCGCCTGGTACATGCCTGGAGCAACCTGGGGCTGATGCTGTGAGGAGCTTCGCTAAGTCCCTCATCACCCAAGTGGCAGTGATGCAGAAGCTTGAAAGGGCAGCTGGGCTGCTAAGGCTGACACTCACAGGGTCCCCCGGGGTCTTGAAAGTCTGAAAATGTATTAAAATGTAATAATCGTTAAATAAGGCCTTAAAAGTCTTACATTTGTTTAGAAAGTCTAACATTTGGTTCACAAAGGTCTAACATTTGTATTGTCCTTTCATCAGATTAAATAACTCCTCCATTGTTTCGTCACAAAGCATGTATGTATTGAGTACTACAATAAAATCAATCAATCAATCAACATTTATTTATATAGCACTTTACAGCAACCAGCAGGTATCCAAAGTGCTTCACATCAGAAACCAAGACTAAAACAACATAAAGAATAAAAAAATGAAACATAGAAAACAGTAAAATCAGAAAAGGTTACATAGAAACAGGAGGAGGAGAGGGAAATTGTCACACCACTACTACGTACTAAAAGCCATTCTAAATAAATGTAATAGTGTGAATATCAGGGGGTAACTTGTTCCAGAGTCTCGGGGCAGCCACTGTGAAAGTCTGATCCCCCCACCGTTTACAGCTTGACCTTGGGACTTCTAAAACCAGCTGATTTGAGGACCGCAAGGACCGGTCGTGCTGACGCAGGGTTAAGATCTCCGACAGATACCCCGGGGCCAGGCCGTTTAAGGCCTTGAAAACAAACAATAAAATCGACGCACAGGGAGCCAATGTAGGGTGTAGAGAATGGGAGTGATGTGTGCACGTCTAGATGGAGTTGTTAAAAAGCGATTTGAAAATGTTGTATTAAGGTCAAGTACTTGGTAAACAGTTATTTTCATAGCCTAAAATCCCTTTTGATATTCCATATTAACTTTCATTCTAAATGGTATTACAAACTAGGAATCGACTGGTTTTTCATGGCTGATACTGATTATTAATAGTTAATGAAACCGATCGATATTTTTGAACCGATATGCATACCCTGTGAAAATGAAAATCTTAAAAAATTAAGATTTTGGAAGGTTACAAACTCCAACACAAAACTTTGTTTAGATGCTTTAAGCAATGATTTAATAAATGAGAAACTTTCAACATAACACCCAGTAAGAGAGAGTCAGATAGTGTTGTGGGGGGGACATGAAGTCAGACTCAGTGGGGAGTCAAACTGAAGCAGAGGAACAGACACAGAGCTGTAGCAGAGCCAGAGTAGAACACTTTTTAATTCATTAACTTTATCAGTTATCAGGCAAATAAAAACGCTGATACAGGAAATCTGCAAACTGCCAAAATACGGCCTGATAATTGGCCAGGGCCCATAATCGCTCTATCCCTATTACAAAGGTCTTAAAAAGTCCTAACTTTACCTTGTGGAAACCTGGGGGTAGCTTGACTCAGGGAGCTGGCTCAGGAGCAGGAAGCCATGGAGAGGAGGGCTGCGGTGGTGTTGACCTCTGATTTAATCCAAATAATGGGAAGAGTACGGCCAAACTTGGTAGGCTCTGCAATATTGTCTGAAACAACCCTTTTCAAATAAATTACAGGAACCTGCTTTTTGTCACACAAAAAGGGCTCTAATATATGTTATATTAAAAAATGACTTTAAATCACCAGCATAAAAGTTGTCAAAAGATTTGATTTGATTGAAACATGAATGCACTGCTTTCCTTCCAGCCTGGCACAGTTAGCTTTTCTATCTCAGATCAGGAGTGCTATAATGGCGCTGAGAGCCAATTTACAGAGGCTCGTCAAGGGTTACATGTTTTCAGGACATGGAAAATACCACAATAGTGTGTCCTGGAAATATGTTTTAATGAAAATTGTTGCATCCAAGTGATTTCCTGTCGCTGGCAAAATTCATGGGGTGCTTTTTCATTTCTACAGGGCTGTATTATTAAGGCAGTCAAGGACAACACAAATCAGAATCATTCTCACATAAAGAAAGCCAGTGCCAACAGGAGCGCAAGCAGATGTGAGCGGCAGAATAATTAGAATCATTCAACACAGCTTTAGTTTTTATTTCAGAAATGGAGACCACCAGGAAAAATAAAAATGCCTGGATTATAAGGTAGAGGAACAAGAAGTTGACACCAATGTTAAGCCAACATATGCACACATGTACATGGAGCGTGATGTTCAGGTACTGGTAATTTCATATCATTCGTATCCTGACCATCCATGAGTCTGTGTGAATAATTGATTCTAATTGGCTGGAATGTTTCCGGTATTTGTGTCATTGTTGCTGTTGTAATAAATATCGTGTTGTTCAAATAATAATGATTAGCAAAGTCTCAGCAGTATTAGTGTTGTTATGTAATATCTAGCCTCTAACCGTACGAATATCAAACTGTTTCATATAGTATAAAAAAAAAATCAAATAGTTATGCTGATAAAATGAGCAATCTATAATATGAAAATACTAGTGCTGTCAGTTAAACGCGTTATTAACGGCGTTAACGCAAACCCATTTTAACGGCGTCAATTTTTTTATCACGAGATTAACGTTCTTTTTGGCCTAGCAAACTTTGTAGTTTTCTTCACATGCTGTTGCAACAACTAGTAACATTAGAAAAACTACAACACCACACCGGATCTAGCTAGACCGGAAACAAAACAACAGGCACGCTGCACACCATGCACACACACTTGTTTGGGCTTGCGAGCTGCGAGCCGGCCAAAGAGTAGTAGGCTAACTTTACGTTTTGAGTGGATGGCGAGCGCGAGACGCCGAAATGGATGCCAATAAGATTCTGAATGGAAAGTTTACTTTTAAAAAGTTGTCGAGGGGGACAGTAGTTTCACACATACACAGCCTGTATAACACGGAGAAAGCAGCCACACTGGAACTGCTGTCTCATTAACCGGTGATCAAGGGACGTCAGTGAGTAATCCAAATTATTTAGAGGTAACTGCATACTATATTGACTATGTATATCAGCATAAGGTTTTAGGACTGTGTTGTTTGTATTGTTTTTTTGACTGTTTTTTATCATTTGGGACAGTGTCCACCCCCTTTTCTGTCCAGGAGTATTGTTACATTCCTTATTAGAAAAACGTAAAGGTTACAAATGTCCTGCTGTGGCATCTGGTTTTGGACCATTTTGTTTGTACTGTATAAGCAAAGTGTTAGTGTTACATCTCAGTTAGGTTAGGTACTTGTAGGAATTGTGCAATAATGACAGATTCACACACTTTTCTTTTGTTTACAGTAAATAAATAATAAACAGTTACAAATCGTAAAGTCAAGTTCATAAAGTCACTTTCTTTGCATTCATTTGATTCCCAATTAAGATCCAATGACTTTCCATTGTTAATATGGACTTAAAAACTGTTCTGAAATGCAAAATAATAGAATTTTTATTCATGTGATAAAACATGCGATTAATCGTGATTAACTATAGAAATTTGGCGATTAATCGCGATTAAAAAAATGAATCGTTTGACAGCCCTAGAAAATACTTTAAAAATAGGCATTATAATCTTGTCAAGTAATTTGCATGAATAAAACCCATGAATATTTTATGAATGGAAATGTATTTAGAAAGCACACCAGTGTGATTTGTTTTTTGATCAACCTCCACTTTTTGTTCTTTTTGTGTCTCCGTTTTAATTTCCATTCCAGTTCAAATAGTTCCATTTTGATTTTGTGTGTGTTATGTTGTTATGTGTTATTTATTATTATCACTTTAAATGTGTCTTATATTTGAATACCTGTGAAAAATATGTGATTACATCCCAAGCACTGAGCAACAAATGCTATTTCAAGGTTCAACATTTTTCAGGCCAAAGATTTGTTTTTTTAAAAAGGCATGCTTTCAGATGAACATTATTTTGGAGAGCTACCTTGATGTTTCGTTTATTTCCTCCCAATTTAGAAAGCCCAGCTTCTTTTACGCCACCGTCCTCATCAGTGCTAACCCTGTGGTTGACCTGTGGAGGGTTTCAGACAAACACCTCTGTGACACCTGCATGTGACTCATGAAGCTTCATGAACCATTTCTTTATTTTCATTCTTATCCACACCTCGCCTGTGAGGAGGGTCACAATCAATATGTTAAGGTTGATTTGAGTGACCACTTTTAAGTTTAGGTAATGCACACGTTATGTTCAGTACAATAATATTGCACTCATCAAAACAAAGTTACAAAGTGCTTTACATAGCAACACATAAAACATGACAAAGTAACACATAAAAACACAGCAATAAAAGAATAGGTACTTAACAAACCACATTGAAAAATACAACAATCCAACAATAACAGAATAAAACCTACAATCAGCTGAATAAGGGAAGAGATCTGTCCCCCTTTAGCCTTCTGCCAAGAGTCTGTAAAAGATACTCGTTTAGGCATAGACAGTAAAAAAAAGGACACAGTGAGGCCATATACTTCGACGGAGACCAGTGAAGTCACTGAGCTGGCTGAGCGTTACTGAGCAGCCTCCAACTGAGCTTGAAGACGTAGATGTGACGTGAGCAACCTGTCTGAAAGTTGGAAGTCTTCTGGTAGCTGTGCCAAGAGAAATCTCAATCATTCCCAATCTAGCAGAGACGGAGAGCGTAGGTATATGTAAGGAGATAACATAGACACAGGCTCATTATTGATCACTAAAATGATAGTTAACATTAGTCATTACACTTAAACAGTGGATAATGGAAGTCCAAACTGCCTGCGAGCTTCTCCTGACTATACGGTAATTTCGGTAAAGTCGCGTGGTTATGACACAATCGTTAGCCTATTGTTATAAAAACGTCTGCTACGGAGCCATAACGTGAGGTACAAGGTAATGGAGCTTTTTATACATTGTCGTGTTTCTTTAGAAATAAACAACGGACAAATAAAGTCTTTAAACACTTCAGATTTAAAGTTATTCGCTGTCAAAGTGACGTCAAAATGAATGGCAGTCAATGGAATGCTGGCGGAAGGTGATGGCTTGTTAGCCTAGAATCTCCCCGTAGGAGGTACGCTTTCCGGATGCTCGCTTACCCCCTTGGTTAAAGGTGTGGCAGCTGAGTCTGTAGCTTTTATTTTCTGAGCCCACTAGATGGCACTCTCTGTTCAACAAAGGGTTGAAAGCACACTGAATTGCCATTTCTTAAGCGTTTTTCTTTAAACCAAGAGTGTCTGAAAAATCTAGTGGGCTCAGAAGATAAAGAAAATAGTTCATCATTAGTGACTGGCGAGATTGATGGGATTGAAATGATTTGGTGAACTATTTCACTTTAGTGAAATTAAAGAGATTTTCCTCCGAGAAATGTGACTTTTATACTTCAGTCTTCAAGGAGACTGAATACTAATGAAATCTCGTAGAGCAAAACACATGGGTGCTTCACACTGTGCCCCCCCGCAGGTCCACCCCTCACTGTGCAGGTGCCCCGGCCCAAAGAGTCACAAGTGCAACGACAAGGACAACAACCCTTGCTGGCTTTCAACCCCTGTTTTGTGTATTGGAATGCTGGAAGTGTTTGACCTGTAACTGCACATGGGGTGAGGACACAATTGTCTTAGCACTAAACGTTTGCTTGCATGTGCTCAGCCACCATTTTGAGCCACTTTGACTGTATGGGATTGTAAGTGTTTGTGGTCATACCACCTCTCCTGCCTTATCCTCGTCTGCTGGGTGACACTGTAGTGACAAATGGATTTCGTAGGACTGACCTTTCGCTGCTTGCTAACCACAGTCAGCCCACACCAGCCATTACTTTTATTCCTCTGTATTGAGACAGCCACTGCCAGCATCCTGTAGAGTATTACAGGACCTGGACAAAAATCTCTCCATTCAGCTTTGGGTTACAGCAATCCAGCTTGCATCCATTGTGGCACTGATCAGACAAAGAACTGAAGCCTGGTAGAGGAACAGGTGGTAAATCCTGTTTTTTTTTATAACCATTGTCCTTAAAGGGAACCATACCTACCACTCAAACTGAATGACAGCAAGGCTGTCTTATAGCTAGCCGCCCACTCCCAATGAGGAGCAGTACACAAGGCTGTGTCACTGCTGTTCTGCTGCTGCTTTAGGACAGGTCTGAACATAAGAACTGAGGGCCACTGCTTTCCCTCAGTGTCACTGGCTCCTCAGTCACTCTGTCAGTGGCATGGCCTTTATAATTTGGCTCTCTGTGGCCCTTCTCCCAGGTGGACAGGTTAGCACCTGTGGTGGCTGGGGTAATGTGAGCTGACCCTTGGCACAGTCCCTGTATTAGCCTTGTAAGCCAGAGTGTAGGGGTGTAAACTACACGTTTTATCACAAAATTATATTATATTGATTCTTTGGACAACGATACAATATTTACTTATATCACAAAGTCTGTCACCAATTTTGATTCAATTCAATTCAGGGGCCTGTGATCAATACCAGACACTATATAAGCCCATTAATCAGTTACATTTATATACAGTATATGTACAAAAGTCAACTAAAATATGTTTTGACAATTTCATTACTAAGTTCTTCCAGACATTTAAATAGACACAAACTACTCTTTTAAGAAATATGAAGTGAGAATTTCAAAATAAAGACGCATCTCAAAGATGACCATATATATATAAATATATATATATCTCGATATTTCCACTTTGTATCGGTAATATTGGATTGTTGATGATTGAATCGATATATCGATCCAGATCGATGTATCGTTACACCCCTTCCAGAGTGTGGAGAGCCGAATGGCATGGCAGGCCTCTCACAGTAGTAGTAGTCACAGTAGAATTGTTTTCAAGAAGGGTGTGATTTGAATTACTTCCTGTGCCAATAGAACCTTTAGGGAATGTGGGAAATGGGGGGTGATCACCCAGCTCTGTGTTGAGTGATTTTGGCAAGCGAGCGTGTTTGAGGACAGGCTGATGCAGCAAAGTCAGGCTGAGCACCTTCTCTCATTGTCAGCTTCACACTGAGGCGGAGACAGGACATGTTAGGGGATGCCTAATAAAAGTGGCATTCATTGGCTATGTATATGTGAGCAGCCTTCTGATTGCACTCTACCTTATTGATAGTCAACCTCAGTTCCAGGGCTCAACCCCACGGGCTTAGGAAGCATTGCACATGTGGTCGGGACATGGGGGGGGAGAGGGGGTTGTCTGGGGGTCCTCCCCCAGTGATGAATGCCATTTTCTGCATTCTGGTGCCTTTTAACAGGTGGTTTCATACTTTTATCTTGCTATACTAGCATGAGAAAAAAGATATGTACATTTCGTAACTTCACCCAGAAGAAGTGGTCGGCCCCAGATCACATATTTGAAGATATTAAAAAGTACAAAAATTGATTTCATGAATAATTTAGAGCCATCTTTAAAGATATATTAAGTGATGTTAATCCATTACACTTTTTGTCAAATTCAGTGAAGATCTCCTCACAGTCACCTAGCTCTCTATTTTCTGTGTGCGCTGAAAAAACCAAAACAGAAAGGAGTGCACGAGCCAAACAACACTATCTCAGCCATTTAGCAACAGGCGCTGACAGTTGATGGTAGAGGGGGAAGGGGGAGGCAGCATGTGAATGTGACGGCCGGCCAGTAGTTATCTGTCTGTGAATCTGGGCGGGGGGGGTATTTGTTTGGCAGTTGACTTCAAATATCAACAATCTATTCGCTGCATCATTTACTGCACCTTTTATAGCCACTCGTTTATTTAAACTTGAGGATCTCTTTATGCTTTAATGCTATTGCAATTCCTGTTAAATTTTTAATGTTAATGTTATCAAATCAATGAGTGAAGTGGAGAGGACAAAAGTGCCCCTGTGTATTCTCCATTAAACAACATTCATCTTCCAATCATTTCTACTACTATGAAGAATCACCAGGAGCTGAGACGTCTCAAACCACTCCACCGGTGACCCGCGGGTTAAATGGGTTATTTACTACGAAATATCACAGATTCGGGCTGCTGGGGCTAAAATTTACAAAGCAGTTTCCTGAGTAAGTTATTTATAACTTAAAGGTCCAATATGTAATAGTGACAGCTAGTGTTTAAACTAGTTACTGCTGTACACATTCAAAACACTGGAGAGAGTCGTCTCCCCCGCCCCCTCCTCCCCAGACTCGAAGTTCACATTGGTTGCCAAGGCTGAGACCGCAGCATTCAACAATGTTAGACAGCGGACTAGCTAACGTTAGATGCTGGCTATATTGACAGTCATAAAAGCCCGTGCTCACACGGAGCTCTGTACCCACCTGACAGGCACACTTTTTCGGCTTAGAATTACAGTAGGAACCGTTAAAAACCCGACAACCTCGCCGTCCTCTCCACACGCCAGACTCACCCACTTCCTCGGCTTAGAATTACGATAGGAACCACTAAAAATACCACTACCTTGCTGTCCTATTCCACCCGACTGAACACACTTCATTGGCTTAGAATTACGGCATCAATTGCTAATCACACTGCAAACTCACAGTCCTCTCCTCCCGTTTCACAGCCTCCCTCTCTTGGCTTAAAATAACTCACCATTGTACATGTTGTAAACAGCCATGGATTGCTTGCCTGGTCCTCCGGTAACGTTAGTAGTTAGCAGGGTTAGCAGGGTTAGCATGGCGTCGTTAGCCAGGACCAGTCGGGATCACTTTACTGGCTGTGTCTCAATTGTTTTTGCGAGTAACTTGGGTACTCTAGCTATTTAATTCAATGTGAGTACACTAATGTTTAAATTACATAAAATTCCCGTCTGTTGTAGCTGTGATAAATTAGCCTGAAGCTAATGCTTACCTGTTCAGGAGGAAATTAGCCAACTCTGTGTCCTTTTGGGCTCTAAGCTGTCTCCATCTTTCAAATACATCTCCAATATTTACCTGGTGTTCGTTACGTCTCTGGTCACGCAACTAGAAGTTAGAAACATGCCGTTTTTTTTTAATGTCATGTAGAATCTATCTCCGTTGATCCCGTTCGTTTGTGTGCTGCTTTTATGGCTGTACTAACGTTACAGCTGTAGCGCGCTGGGTTTACGTTTTTACAGGTATATCTGGCAACCCGGTCTGGCTGTCAAACTGGGCAGTTGATAACAACAAACAGGCCAAAACACAAACAGAAATTCCGTCACAGAACGGAAATTTCAAAAGGAGAATATACTGGCATTAGCAATGATGTCAGAAAAGATATTATTTCAACTTAGCATGTCACATGTTTCCTTAATATCTGATGACATATTGGGGTCATTTTTGGATTTATTACAATAAATATATTACATATTGGACCTTTAAAAAACATTGTGTGCAATAGTGCACCTTTCACCTTTTTTGTCACTCTTACACACACACACACACACACACACACACACACACACACACACACACACACACATGTTGGAGAGCGCTCTGCCATGTCTGACCTCAGTCCTGACACTAAAATGCATAAAGTTGGCTCAGGTGGGTGCGGGGTGCGCATCACTACAATCAAATGAATATTTAGGGCAACATTTCATGGCAAAAGGCATCATTATAGCAACCATCGGCCACCTTTCATTAAAAGTTCATAAGTGGCATAGGTTTGAGGAATATATGTGAGCAGATCCGTTAACGGTGCACTTAAAGGAGAATCAAATAACAGTTATCAAATTAAATGGCAAGTAATAACAATATTCAGGTCTGAAAAGATTTAGAATAAACAAAAATTCTGAAAAGAAAACTATTTTAATAATGGATTGAATTGAATATCGTTGGGGTTCAGACTGTAAAAGGAATTATTTCTTTCCCTGCTTTTGTTTTAATTCTTAAGTTAGACTTTTTCGATATTGTAGTTATATTACAGACCCAGTGTCCTAACATATTATATTCATATTTGAGAACAGAGAAACATTAAAAGCCTGTGTCACTTTGATTTATGTTCTTAGCGATTCCCACCCGAGTAATTTTCATATCTCACTCAGAAGTGATGAGAAGTGCTTGCCTCTAATGAGCAGGTGGGTATTATTTGCAGCTCGCATTACAGCCAGCACTTGTTACATTGGCTGCAGATTCACAGGGTGTTCTGATTGAATGGGGGGGTTTCATGTCAAACGAAATGACACAACGGCCTACCCTTAATTGTAGCCGTATCAGAAATCTGTGCAGATATGTGTGTGCTGTCTGTAAAATTAAAGGAGGCTGTGCCTGTCTGTCTGTCCTTTGACTTTCTCAAGAACCTTTTATCCGATCGACTTCCCTCTTGGCAGGTGTATTTCTAAGGACCCAAGGCAGTGCAGTGTTGGGACATATTAACGTGTCACAGTATGTACAAACTGTAGCGCATTGAGATGGGACCGCCGAACGGCCATTGGGTACAGCTCGCTCTCCGTCGCTAGCTATAGTACATTGAACAGATTAAAAAAAAGAGAGACATTGGTATATTGTAGCAAACTCCAACATTTCCAGCATCATCGATGTAACTTTCAAAATGAACGCTTGTTTGTTCACGGAAATACACGGAATAGCCTGGTTCCAAAGAACTAGCTGTTATATGTTAATTATGCATATACTCCAGCATTGCTAGGGGACACAACTAGGGCTGTACAATACAGTTTATCTTTTTTTATCGTCATCGCAATATCAACTGGCGCAATAAACACATTGCGAAAGGCTGCGACATATTGCAGAAGGGTGAGTTGAAAGAAAATATCAGGAGAAAACTGCACTTTTCAATGTGACTATTCAATAAAAGAATGTTGGAAATTATTTCCATACATTTGTTTTAAATTCAACAAGCAGTTTGTTGTATTTTAGCAGAAAACTGAAAGCAGCAGAAATGCAGAACTGAGTACGCTTTAATATCTGTTTCTTTACTGCAAGTAATATCGTTATCGCGATATTCAACAACGTAATCGCATATTGCATATTTTCCTGACACCGTGCTGCCCTAGACGCAGCTACTGTATGTCCTGTCAGGTGTAATGCCCAAGGAGAAAGCTCTGACGGGTGCTGCACTAGTTCCGTTAAATATGCAAGGCTTTTACTTATTCCCAACAACAAACCAAGGATAAGTGTTTAGTTTAGCCTTTTACCACATACTGTACATGACTTATGTTTGGAAACTATCAGCCAGAAACATTAAAACACTAAGTAACTATAGGGTGACACTCTTAATGATTTGTCCTTCTCTCAGATCAGCACTCGCGCACAACACCAGGGCTTTGGCTTTGGGGTCGAGAAGATGAAGGTTCTAGAGTATATGAGCCACATTAAATAATTCAGTGACAGAGCGAGCTACTGCTTCCAGGGACTAGGCTTCCACAGGTCTGTGTGTCCATGGAGGGTTTCAAAGTTTTGAGTGGTAAGCTTCAAACAGACATACACACAGAGCAGTGCAATGACAAGTATGTATTTCAAAACCCTCAGCTACATTGTGCAGAATTAAAAAAATTAAAAATTAATAAAAAATAAATAAAGAATACCGTCGCTGTCGGGCGAAAACGTACGTGCCAAAGTGCTTTTCAGTTAATGAAAAGAGGCTGATTTTAAAACATTGTATTGTGCTATTTGTCTTGTGCAAAGTCAGATGAAATGGCCTCATCACTGTTTAAAAATATGTAAAACCCACAGAGACGTAAAGGGGGACCAATAGCATTGATTTATAAAGACGAAATGTGGAAATACAAGGTTTCAGCGGCAATATTCTTTATGTAGCATATTACACAGCCTTGAGCTCTTACATAAAGGCTCGAATGGTATTCTCGTGCTCCAGACATTGACCTCGGAACATAAAATGCACCCAGACTAGAATAATAGGTAGTTAATTACAACTTAAAATCATATCAAGATCATGGGAAGACAAGGGCATCTTGCAAAGGGAAGCCTAAGGGAAGGATAACTGGGAAAAGACTCGGTAAGTGGTGTTTCTTTGTTGTTGATCTCTTGCAACGATGTATCATTTTAACCAATACTTTTCAGAAACCCACTCAGTCATGACAAAACAAGCCCAGATGTTTCTCTCTTTGCTCAATGCGGTTTTTCTACAGCCTAATAAAAACAAAATCAAAAGTAACCCAAGAATAACAAGAAGGGCAATGTTATCGAAAGAGAAAAATAATTAGCCTATCCGCCCCGTTATTCGGATCCACTCCAAAATGTAATGGCTTCTTCCTAGGTCCATGCTACACCCTTCAACAGTGGTTCATTAAAACCAGGCCAGTAGGTTTTTCCATAATCCTGCTGACAGACAGACAAACCAACAAGCAAACCAAACCAAAAAAATAACCTCCTTGGCGGAGTTGGAAAAACAGTGACTTCCTGAAAAGTGGAAATCCATTATTTGTTATTATTATCCGTTATTTTTTGTAGCAGTCAGCTGATCGTTTCACTAGAGACAACATCTTACTCTGTTGGAGTTGATGGCAGCGCCGATTCTAAGATCAGAGCTTTAGGGGTGGCACCCTTTTAACGTAATCTTTTTAAACATTATTTTACAGTGCTAACTTTGCATGTCAACATCATTTTGGACCATCATGGTAGGGGAAACACTGAATTATGTCACTTACAAAGACACTAGCCAACCAATTCTGAGAAAACTTCCTGGCTGACAAGCACTTTTTCCTGAAAATGGCTCAGGAAATTTTTTTATGAATGATCTAGGCGTTTACATTCTGGGTTTAGTTTCACAATGCTGTGCTATTCCTAGAGCAATAGATTAACACAGACATTTTTCTTTCTTTTTTAAAAAATTATTTTCTAGGGGTGCAGGTTATGTAAGGTCACCACTCATTTTACATAGGGAGTCAAAGGGACTGCAGCGTTCGCTAACGTTAGCTTCTTGTCTCACCTTGGTTCTGATAAACAGTAAATTCATCAAGTTCAGTGCCCATAGCCGCAGTTTTCATGGTCAATCAGACGTTGGGGCTTCCGTCGCTGCTCTGCCTGAGGAGAAACTGCGGTACTCGCGCTGTTGTTTATTTGATTGTCGTGACTTCGCGACCCCCTTGCCCGAGCGGGCCAGTGGGTTGTAATATTTACTTGCCTGACGTGGCGTTTTACTTGCCGTGGGCCATCGGGCAATCCTTATTGTTAAACCCTGAAGGTCTTTTTCAATTGGCTTTTACCACCCCAGCATGGCACCAGAGTGCAGTGGTTAAATGTCATAGAGGGTTGAAGTGAGGGTAATGTAACACAAATTAGTTTGAACTTTATGAAAAGAGTCCTTCAGTTCTGTCCAGCCTAGTCTCGCATTGCCAGACCTTCCTCCACAGCGCTGCGGAGGAGGGATATACCTGAGGATGGGGGTCAGGATCCCATGTCCCTTTCTCTAGTAGTCCACCAGGGTTGCTTCCGTCTTTGTAGAATTCCCTAGACATCCATCTTACCCAGGTTGGGTTTCAGCATTTTTGTGTTGTCGTAAATCACTGAGATAGTCATTAATTTTTTAATATCAAGGAGCCTATGCACCATGCTGCAGTCCAACTAGATCCTGCTCTTATGAGAGCCAGCCACATCCATTACAGCCCGTCTTTGCTGTCCCCTCCCTGTGCATGTTTGGCTGCACCTTTCTGATATCATTAATACTCATCAGCAACACCTTCTATTCATGCAACATTCTGCCTGGCAATTCACGCTCTACTACTTTCACTCTTCTACCTACTTTTCTCCTTCCTCTTTTTAGCACTTTTTCATCCCTATAGGCTACCTCTACACTTATAGCTCAGCACTTACTCTATATGGACAAAGAGTATCCCGGACGTTTACCACCCAGGACCACACATTATGATTGTTGAGCCGATTATAGTTATGATTTGGACGTAATGAGTGTGACTGATCAGATCAAGAAGGTCTGATTTCATTGTGTTCCAGGAGACGTTAACAGTCTGGAGATAACAGAATACATGTTGGGGTTCTAATTGTTTGCCTTCTGATCATGTGGCTGCCAATTGTTTTCATTAACATGTTTGATTTTTACAACTGAAATCAGGATAGTCAACACCACATAGTGGTAGAGAGCTCTATTATGAAGTTCAAACAGTTGTGCTTAGAGTCTATGTTGCTCATCCAAATTTAGCAAGTGTGTGCTAAGAAGTGACAAATAACACCTTAAAGGTTTACCATAAGGGAAACCATACACATTTTAAGTATTTCTACTTTCAACAAGTGAAAAGTCTCCCACTTAATATACATCAAATATTTACAGTTAAGGTAGTATTACAACAGATGTACAGCCCCCCCTCTATCTTTTCTATCTATTGTGCAAGGGCACCTTTGCTGCATTCTTGATTTCTTTAGCAGCGCTGTGTACAGGTTTATATCTTTTTTTTATCCTAATTTGTGTGCCTACTGTCTGTCATATGAACAAAATAACTACATTTTATAGAAATGCCACAATTATGCCAAAGCCCCCGCCACCCCCACCCCTCTAAACAGCAGAAAATCTGGTTAGACTTTGGAGCACTGAACTGAATATATTTGCAAAATAATGAGTGAAAAGTGATTTTCTTCCATTTTCACTACCTTTAGGCTGTAAGACTGGAAGTTAATTTTAATATTCCCCATGTGTTATGTGAAGATAACTATGTTGAGATCTGTTAATTAATAACACTGTAGCAGAGTAACTTAGCTTAAGTGCTGACCTCCCCAGCATAAATGGTTATGTTTAATATATCATGGTGATTAGGGAGCTCATGTGCTCTTGTTTCCTGTTGTAATGGCTCTTCTTTGTTTCCAGAACGTGACTATCAGATGGTGAAAAAAGTAGGGCATCCTCTGCAGAGGTGATCGAGAAAGGTTGTACATTTTGTGTTAGCACTCTTGGGGCATGAACTTTACGTTTCAAGGATCAGTCGGCAGAACAATTGGAAACTTCCAGGTCAGAGAAGTCAGGGCCACATCAGAATATGGCTAGTAGAAAGTGGAAACCAAAATAAAGAAAATAACGGAACCTACGGAAGTCACTGTTTTCCCCCTTATTTTAGGGCACTGTTACTTGTTACTGAACCATGACCTTGACAGTGAGGGAATAATACTTTCATCACTGCAAGCTTTCACACTGCCGTATGAGTTGATGCACTGCTGGTGGTCATTAAAGCAGCTCTTGAGCTCTCGTATGCCATGCTCTTCGTCCGTTCCACTCCAGATCTCCCTCATTTCAGAAATGAGATGTCTCCAACCATCTGTCAACACAAAGTACTGGCCTCCCGTGACCAGACAAATCATTCCTAATTCTCCCGCCTCTCCTCGTGACCTGGATCCCAGCCGTCAGCCCTGTAACCAAACATTCCTCTAATGAAGGAATATGGCTGAGAAAAGTGCCTCCCATTGATTCTCTTCCCTGACCAATGCCGCCTCAAGGATAGTGCAGCTGAGCTATACTTAGAATCAAGGATAGGGTTGACGTGATAACTTTGCTCATATATTGTGTTCAAAATGCTCTGTAAGGGCAGCGCCGTGATGAGACCTAACTAATCCTGACGGAGCAATTTCAACAAAAAGTAGACAATTGGCTGCAGAATGCAGTAATTAATGGCAGATCACAATGTGAGTGCCTACACATGAACATGTCTATCATGTACCAGGCAGTGCATTACAGTGATTATGTTCGGATTAGCAACTATTTGTTGCTCTCTAAATCCATTTGTGCGGCCTCCATCTGCCTTCAGTATTAATCTTGTAAAACTGCATCAAACAGACTCTTTCTTCTTTAAATATATTGATGGACATACTGGAAACTGGACAGGCTAAGCCTGCTTTCTTATTAGCATTCATCTTGTAAAAGACATTTTGATTAGCCTTCAGATATTGACAGGTCTGTCACTATACTGTATGTTAAAGCCTACAAAAAAAAAAACCTTCCAAGTGAAACTTTGCTCCAGGCTAGGGCAGGGTGATAAAACGATCTCGAAACGCGATCGCAATAAAATTCAGGTCGATAAAGTTGATAAGCTTTGGACATATTTACCCGATAACACAACTGACAGAGTCTGCCTTTTTGGCTTGGATGCCGGACACGCCCACTTCCCATTGTGAGCGTTTGACTTGCCGGTGTTGTGTCAAAGTGTGTTCCCCCGTCAAATAGTGTTTCCCTCCTGTTAAAATGCGTAGCGCCCCGATCCATATTTATGGTTAGAGATAAGGTTTGGTTCAGGTTTAGGTAGGGGGAAACCCACATCGACAAATCAATGTTTACAAAATCAAAAGAAATGTAGCCAAAACTGGCTACTCACTTAGTTTGCACTTGGTTATTTTGCAGAGACAAAAAAAGGAAAATGTAATTGTAAGATGACTCTGTATGAGGAAAACAGGGCTACTCTTAGTTTTCTCATAATGGGAATGTGTATTGTGAGTAATCAACAAAAACATTGTGCTGAATATTGTAAAGGCATGATTATTTTATTTTATATGTTAACTATATTTTAAAGTGTAAATAAACCTCTGGATTATTCAGGCACTTTGAGCGGGCAGTATCAGCAAAAAAATGATATTGTGATAAATGTCAATATTGATCAAAATGGGAAAATATATCGTGATCACATTTTTTGCCATATCGCCCAGCCCTCCTGATTGATATCACATTTTAATGCACATAGTTTTGGTGTTGCTGGGTTAGGCATGTTGAAATCAATAAGTGCCCATGATTTATTATTGCAACCAGATTTGACTGTCGGCGGGGCAAGGAAGGAAGGGGGGGATTCCTCTCGGTCTGCCAGCTGATGGTGCTCATTAATATGGATAAAACTGACAAGGAGTCATCTGGGAAGAATGTCATACCACATTAGACAAATAAGTGGCTGAAACTACTGGATGTAATGAATTGATTTGCTTCACATTGATCCCCCCGTTCTCCACTGTTAATCACTTTGGGATTGATGTTCATGTTCTGAATTTCTGCAGTTTTAAAATATTAAATAATCTAATTGAATGGGACGCAATTCCATGTTTTACTTTTGCATCATTCAGTGTATTTGTTTTATGTTAAAACAAATTTCAGCAAAAATAGAATATCCCACCATATTGTTTGCTAAATGTAAAACGATAACATATTCTTATATCCTTATCCAAAGGGAAACCAACTACGAATACTTTTACTTTCCATAGCACTTTTCCACAACATTTATAACACCCTGCGTTGCACATTCACACAGTTAAACGCATCCACACTCGGGAGCTGCCCTGAGCAGCCGCAATCTTCTGCTGTTGGCTGCTGAGCTGCTGCGGCCGAGCAGTCAGGAGTTCACTTCCGTGGTCAAGGCCATATTGACAGTGAGTGTTAGGGGAGATGTGAGTGATAGGCAGCTTCTATATGAGCGTTTGTGATACTTCAAGTCATGTACAATATCTCAGGTATTTCAATGAGACCTCTGCCAGGAAAGATAATAATGTGTTGAAGGAATGCTGTGCAAAGTAAACATCAACAAGCAGTCCTCAGAAAAGTTCAAACTATTCATTTTACTGGTAGAGTGTAATTGTTACGATGCGTCAGACTAAATCAGCCAGGTAGATTTGTACTACAAAAGAGAGACACCTACAGCAATGCTATTTAGGTGATTTCAAAGTAAACTGTCTGTGTAAAGCCCAGTTCAGACCAAAGATTTACGATGAGACGAAAGCGTTTTAGAACGTTCTCAACTGTTCAAGTCACAGAGGGTGGTTTTAGAACGTATGGGACCTGTTTTCAACAGCCAATAGAGAAGTCAGCTGGTAAAGTCAGCTATAAACTATAGAAATAAAATGATCAATAATCCATTTTATTTTAATGTTGCAAACAGCTGGTCGAAATGGCAGTTTTAGATGGAGTGTCATCGACCGCCCGATAGCCGATAATGTTATATGGTCATGCCAGATAGAGAGTGACTGAAGAGAGAGAGCGTCCAGCGGCATTAGAACAAAGCAGTGAATCGGAGAAATAAAACGTGTTTTCGCCGTTTCATCACTAGAAATGCAACTGTAGCAAGCATCTCACTATTTAGACGAAACAAAATATATATCCAGCTACAAAAAGGCCTAAAATTCTGAAGTTAAACGGAAGTACAAGGCAGCGTTGTTATGGAGTTGTCTTGTCTCGTCTCATTGGTGTGAACTGGCAGGTTTCAGAACGCTGCAGACCGGCTAGTTGCAAGAAGTTGCAAGTTTGAACTTGTGCCGTCGCGAATCTTTGGTCTGAACTGGGCTTTAGGGACAGCTGCTGAATGATCCATATGAACAGTCCTGTATTGTCTTTTCTCTTCCAACCTGTGGATTATCGCCTTGTCGCCCAGAGAAATGTTGTGCCACTATTGCTTAGATAATAAATGGGAGTCCGACGGGAGAAAAAAAAAAAAGCTTTTGTAAAACATTTCTGACATACAAGTTTTAACTTTGGAAAATCAATAAAACCAATTTAGCAGAGGTTTAGGAGAGGTGTTCTCTCTCTCTGTATCTCTGTTTTTGGAAGAATATTATCCCATAATAGTAAAAGCTGTGACCTTTCTCTCGGGAACTATTATCTGTGTCCAAATTAACAACTTCCTTTGACTGGCACACTGGGAAACTGTTTCACAGTTTTGGAAGATTCTAACAGTTGATACTGGCCTTGGGCTTGTTTTATCAGACGTACCATAAACCATGAAGCAGCTTTTCTAATGGGTTCACAATGTAATATGTTAGTGTACTGCATTGATATGCAGATGATGCAGTATGTAATATCATATATTACATAACAGGCAATTATTAAGTGAGGGTTAACATTTTCCCTGGTGCTATACTAACGACATTCAGTGTTAATATAATAAATAAAGCTATTACATTCTTTGATATTAAAATGAAATAGAATAGTAAAATCATTTTTTTTATAATTATGGTTGCGACAGCCCGACTTTTAGCTTTGTTGTATAGTGCATCAACTTAAGTTACATTTGTAGACGTGTTCGATTTGCCATTTTGTTGTATACACATTTTATACACAGTTTATCTAGTGCAACCACTAGGATGAGATTTTAGTTTTTTAGTGACATATCTCAACAACTATCATTCTTTTTCTTCAACAAAATGACCGGCCAAACTACATAGCTCCTCGAGTAGCATTTTATTAACTGTTAACAGAGCCCAGGAGGTTAACTGGCACCTCTCCAGCTACCAGTCTACATTCCGTGCTTTGGTCTGTACAGGGACTTGAACAGGCGACCCTCTGGTCCTAAGGTAAGGAAAGTCCCTACGGACTGAGCTACTGCTACCCCCAAAGAGCGACCCACAGGAGCATTTTCCGTCCTCATATATAAACCAGAGAAGATAACGGTCGTGGTTTTGAACACGTCATTAACGTTGTGAAACGGTCTCAGTTTGGTTTGGTTTAGACACCAAAAAAACATGGTGGTTTGGGTTAAAGTTAGACATTACTTCACTTCTGGTGACGCAGATCCATTTATAAAGCTAAAAACAACTTGCCGTTTCCTTTTATTTTCAAACGGGGCATGAAACCTGGGTCTCCTGGGTGAAAGTCCTGTGTTTGTTTGACCCACCTACCCCCCCCAACCTGCCTCCTTCGCGCTCCTATACTTCGTCACCTTACTTTCTGCTTTGCTACAGTCATAGTCTATATCCACAACATTCCACTTCCGGGATTGCTCCGGTGCCGCAGGAAATTCCGTCGGATGCATGTCCTTTTGCCGATGTCCGTCACCTTCCTCTTTCTTTGTGGATTTGTGAGGACTATGGTTAACTGCTCCTCAGATCTCTGCAGGGTAAATCCAGACAGCTAGCTAGACTATCTGTCCAATCTGAGTTTTCTGTTGCACGACTAAAACAACCTTTGAACGTACACATGTTCCTCCAAAACCGGTTCCTTCCTGAGGCTATTTTGCTCCGTGCGGAGCTTAGCGCCGCTGAAGACGATTGTGATTGGTTTAAAGAAATGCCAATAAACCAGAGCACGTTTTTCTCCCATCCCGGAATGTTGTGTGGACCAGCCAGACCCTCCTTTGCAGCGCTGTGGAGGAAGGTCTGGCAAAGCGAGACTATTACAGTCATAACTACTTACCAGTACGAGCCCTTACTATGCCGCCACAATAAAAAAAACACACTTTACTGTATATACAGTTTAGATATTGTATATAATGTGTATTAATGTATTAATAGCTTCTAATGACTCTACTATATTGCCTGCAAGGCACGTTTTACAAATCTTGTTACTGTGTGTTTTTATTACTGCTACATGTTCACTCCATTCGCTGATAGTGTTGTATGTGAGAGAAGCTAAAGCACCACTAAAGAGAGAGAATGATGTATAATTGAGGAGGTCAGTGTTCATTTTGACTCACATATTGTGATCCTTGTCTTTGGATTTCTTTTGTAGAGGGCAAATGTAGTCACAGAATACCTTTTATAGAGCTGTGTGATTCACTACAATAGTATGGGCCAGTAATAAGCCCTTTTATCACTCGCTGTAAAACCGAACAGGAATGCCTTTACACAGATACATCTGTTATCTTTTGATGTATTTATATGTGTTAAAGAAAGAGACTGAGTGGCTGGTGTTGGTATTACCATGAAACACTTCTTAGGGTGAAAATACCTTAAACGAATGTACAGTTTGCCCTTGGTTGTTTCTATCTCATCATTAGTTAGTCATTGTTATTACAGCATCTTTCTTTCTGACAGAAATTTAGGTTATTTGAGGCTCTTAAATTTATCAAAAAAGTATATTTGAAATAAAATAAATCTAAATCTAAATAAAACCTGAGGATGGGTGAGCCATTAGTCTTTTAGCCTATTAGCTTTGCCAGACTGGTTAGTCCACGCAGCATTCCGGGATGGAAGAAAAACGTGCTCTGGTTTATTGGCATTTCCTTAAACCAATCAATGTGGCTGCCAACACTTCCTGATGCCTCATGTTGTGATTAACCTTTACTGTAGTTTTTCAACTTGTGGGAGGATGGTAACCGAGTCTAAATAATAAGCCTATAAGCCTGACAGAATCTAATTAATTTTCTCCATCCAGGTTACCTCATAACCTTTACAGTTCAGACTCTTGCTGTCTTGCCAGTCAGACAAAAGCCTAATGGTTGTCGCTAAGTGCAGTGAGCCATGCGGAACATATAGACCATAATGACCACTTGGTAGGAAGAGCTAGACAATATGAAGTTCAGAGTTAAAGATAAGCTATTAAAAGCACACCATTCACCCCGATGATAAAAAACTGAAAGGTTACATCGCTCAAGTGTTTAATAAAAAAATGTATTTAATGTCTAGAACCTCAGAAGGAAAGAAATGAAAAGAAATTCCATCAAAATGACCTCTTTGTTCTCAGGTTTCATACACCTATGATTGTTGATCTGGTCTATTATAAGATGGCAAACGCACTGCAACTCAAAAAAACACATGCAAAAGACAAAAGACAAGCAAATTAAGAAAACATCTTCATTAATTTGACAAGACTTGCGCAGCATTTAGCAAATGTGCTGCAAATAGAAACAATGCAAAGTGAAAAGCACGCAAACCTCGAAAACAAATGCAACAAAAAAGCGCTGCATCCTGTTTATACAACAGAAGTTCTCCAGGCCTCTAGGGAGAGAGCTAAGTGGAACAGTTTTTTGACCACACGGCAAGAGAGAGAGAGAGAGAGAGAGAGAGAGAGAGAGAGAGAGAGAGAGAGAGAGAGAGAGAGAGAGAGAGAGAGAGAGAGAGAGAGAGAGAGAGAGAGAGAGAGAGAGAGAGAGCAGAGAGAGAGAGAGAGAGAGAGAGAGAGAGAGAGAGAGAGAGAGGGACGAGAGAGAGAGAGAGAGAGAGAGAGAGAGAGAGAGAGCGAGAGAGAGAGAGAGACAGAGAGAGAGAGAGAGAGAGACAGAGAGAGAGAGAGAGAGAGAGAGAGAGAGAGAGCAGAGAGGAGAGAGAGAGAGAGAGAGAGAGAGAGAGAGAGAGAGACAGAGAGAGAGAGACGAGAGAGGGAGAGAGAGAGAGAGACAGAGAGAGAGAGAGAGAGAGAGAGAGAGAGAGAGAGAGAGAGAGAGAGAGAGAGAGAGAGAGAGAGAGAGAGAGAGAGAGAAAGACAGAGAGAGACAGAGAGAGAGAGAGAGAGAGAGAGAGAGAAAGACAGAGACAGAGAGAGAGAGAGAGAGAGAGAGAGAGAGAGAGAGAGAGAGAGAGAGAGAGAGAGAGAGAGAGCGAGAGACAGAGAGAGAGAGAGACACAGAGAGGCTAGCAGCTAAATATGTCTTCTCCTGCCGCAATACAAGGCAAAATAAGTAGAGAATTGTATATATTATCATTTTTATTATTCTATTCTTTTATTCGTCTTTTTTTAATATTATTGAGAGACTGACTTCTACAAGAGCTTGCTAGCTAACACTAGTTAAAAGCCCATATATGTTATGAAACGTAGAATACGTATTCAAAATCTAATTAAAAAATTAGGAAAACGAAACATCCACTCTCTCTGACATAACCTTGCTTTCCGTTGTGTAATCTGGATGCAGCGTTTTTTTGTTGCATTAGTTGTCGAGGTTTGTGTGCTTTTCATTTCTATATTTGCAGCCCGTTTGTGTATTTGGTTGTGTTGTGTGTATTTGCAGCGTGTTTGCTAAATGCTGCGCATGTGTTGTCAAATGAATGAAGATTATGAAGATTATGTTTCGTCTATTTGCATGTTTCCCTTAAGTTGCAGTGCGTTTGCCCCCGTTGGCCACTGTACTTATCCCTGTTGCAACTAATGAACAGCATGTGGCTGTCAGGGCCTTTATTTATGAATCTGCACGCTAGATCATTAAATACAGTTGGTTACAGTTGTGTATTTAAAGCAGTGTGTACCCACACAGAAAAAAAAGTTAAGATAAAATCACAATCCATCTTAATGTATACAATGTCATGGTTGTTCTGCTTGCACTCATCTGGTCCATACTTACAAAATCCACAGAGTATACAGCTAATACTCCCTTAAGTGTATGAATCATGTTGAACATGAAATCATGAAGCCAAAGAAACAAAGGCCTATCTGATGTGCGTGTACCTTCCAGCTTATCAGCCGCTCGCTGAGGACTCCAGGGGGACACATCTAAAGCCTGACCTTTTTTAATCAAATGACTCACTCTGTTCACTAGTTCCTGCAATATTTCTGCCTTTCAAGGGCCTTTTTTTCTTAAAAAGAAAGCTTTCCCCTAATGACCCTTTCTCTGTGCCTTATTTTTAATCAGTAGAATCAGTTCCAGGTTTTGCAGTGGGGCTCAGATTGGCTCCTAAACAGTGGTGGGATGTATGTAACTAAGTACATTTACTCCAGTACTGTACAGTAAGTACAAATGTTGAGGTACTTGTACTTTACTTGAGTCTTTTCTTTTCATTCCACTTTCTACTTCTACTCCCCTACATTTCAGAGAGAAATATTGTTCTTTTTACTCCACTACATTCATCTGTTACAGCTTTATTTACTAGTTACTTTACACATTAAGATTTCTGCACACAAAACACATGTAGTTTATAAAATCTAGTTTTATTCTAAAGTAAACTAGCCAACAATATAACGGCTACAAGTCCAGCTGAGATGATTAGACCATTAAACACATAACTGTTTGGATCCTTTACACTTTCTAAAATAGATTTTTCTGCATTGAGCATTTTTACTTTTAATACTTTAAGTACATTTTCCTGACAATACTTACATCATTTTATTTAAGTAACATTTTCAATGCAGGACTTTTACTTGTAACAGAGTATTTTTTACAATGTGGTACAATGTGGGACTGGGAGAAAATCAGCCTCCCTGTGGGTGCTGTCTAAGGTATAGGAGGGAATCTTTTCTCTGTCGATAGACACACTGACGTTTTTAATTGCTTGTTTCAGTCCGATAGACCCTCCCCAGCAGGGTTCTTTTACAGAGCCTGAAACATTCCCAGAGTCTGCTTTTCAGAGGTTCTTTCAGGCTACTTCTCCCCACAGCTGATCTCTGATACTGATAGACAGTGACAAAAACGCTTTACTCCCTCAAAACCAAACACGATAAAAAGATACCAGATGCTCCCATACAACCAATCCAAGGTCATACAACTTCACACTGACGAATTATCTGAGAGGCACATGGACGGGAGCTTGCTGATTCTGCCGAGGATAGCGGAAACAGAACATAGAAATGTGGGCTAACATGATGGCCCCACCAAGTTGCAAATGGCTTCAGTGTTTCCCCCTATAACTGTACAAACCTGGCGGGCCAAAAATAAAGGCAAATGTCCATTGTGAATGAGGCAACTGTCTGTTGTTGGTTCACGTCTGTAACAGCAGGACAGTCGAGTGTGTTAGCTAAAGTGCTAAAGCCAGTTAAAACGTTGTCAGTACAGATAACAAACTACCGATAGTGAATGACACGCTAACATGCTGACGGAGTCAATGTTTTTAGCAGAGCTGGACCAGAGAATATTCAGTTAAAACCATAAAGGTCCTTTCACATGGGGAGCGATTGTTACGCCTCGAAATTCATTTTCAATGAGAGGCAAGCGGGCAGGGGGGGGGGCGCGTAGGCACCTGACAGGCGACACGACAAGTGACATAGACAGTGGGGCTTTTGCTTACGGTACAAGACTGGATTTCTTGGGTAATGTCTTTAATTATGAATATGCTAATTTAGCTTACTTTAGCTATCATCGATACCAGTCTGTTGTTAGGATAGGGTGACCAGACGTCCCGGTTTGACCGGGACAGTCACGATTTTGAATTGCGTGTCCCGAGTCCCGACAAAAGCCTGTCGGGACGCTAAAATGTCCCGGTTTACACCAAGAGCGGCGTGAGCCGATTTTGCCGGGGCTTCAGCCCCAAATGTTTTGAGTGTAGCCCCGAATGTAACTTTGTCCAGTTTATTTTTCGAGGCGAATAGAACGGGCAGCTGTATTTGTTGCTATCACCTAGCAACCGTCTCTAAGTGAGGAAAGCTGTGAAAGGTGAAGTTTTCGGAGGAATCATAGCCAAATCAGTCTAATACATTGATGCCATCAACACAAAGTTTAGGAGGGCAATACTAATGATTTAGTTTGATACACGGAGCTCTGAAGCAGACCTGTGCGTCGCTTAGTGTCCACTCTCGCTGTAAAATGCAGGACAGCTTCAGGTTTATGGACGCGCTCTGCTGTGGACATGCTGCGGCAGATGTGTTACGTTTGTGCTCTGTGTATTTCTGCAGTAGTTTCAGTTTTCCACTTCTGTGGCTAAACTGTCAGACGGTCTGAGATCTACTGTATCAGCAGAGCAATCATGTAATGCACAGCAGGCTATGGTGCAGGTGGATTATTTTCTGAAATATAGTGACTTTATTCTTGTAATAGCCTATTATCACTTTATTTTTCTCAAAATATCACGACTCCTCCAAATCACAGAGAACACAGATACTGTATTTTAGATGTGCACAGTTTTGAACATGAGCAGAAATCTTGCTCAAACATCTGAAATATTACAGTCCAGGGTCTTAAATTAAAATGAATGAATGTATCATTGAGGTGAATAATTGTCATATGCACATTAAAGGAGGTTAATTCCCCAACAAAAGATGCAAAACAGCAGGGAGGAGTAAATGCTAGGCTACATGTGTGCTGACTCAGATATAATTAGTGAAGTCGATCTACAGGAGAATAAATAGTTGGAAGCAATACAAAATGCCTGAGAGCCTTACTGCAATATATTCCATTATGTTTTTATATTTGGATTGTAATCTATGTTTCTCTTTACGTAAAGATATTTGCAGCATACATTGATTCAGAAAAAAAGTTGAAATAGGTGCATAGAAATTCACCATCACAATCATTTTAATTCTTTTGGTGTTACTGGAATAAATAACACTTCAAAAAATATTTTTTAGAAAAAATCTCAACATAAATCTCTCACTAAACTGAAAAAGTCTGTTGCTGCAATTTTGTTAATTTTACAGGAAAAAACACTGTTATTATTAGATGAGGAGCCTACGATCAAAATAATGAAGTTACTGTCTGTGTCTATGTCTGACCTGCGCTGGCACAAAAGCGTGTGTGTGCACGAGCACTACGGTCACGCGCACAGTGTCCCGGTTTTAGTTCTGGGAAATCTGGTCACCCTATGTGAGGAAAGACTAGGATTGCCACTATTTGGTATACATCGACCTGTGCTTAGGGATATATAACACTACAGTCAACTAATGTAATTCAGTTGAACGGCAGGGAAACAGTAGTGCACAGAATCCCCATGGTTACCGAGCATGGATTGGCTGGCGTTTACTCCCCGAGCATTGTCTGCCTGTCAGTTCACATGGGGAGCGCAGTGAGACCCCACGGATCCGAGCGACTATGCAGGCAAAGTGTTGTTTTTCATCTGAAAAGTCCTTAAACTGTATGATTACATTCTCTTTGTTCTCGATGAAGTTTGCTGGAAATGATGCCCAGTAATGTAGCATTTGACAGTATGTGGAGTGAGCACTGCGCATAAATACAATTATTGAATTGAGCAGGACTCTGTTTGCTTGTAAGGAAATAACGGGAGTAACAGGCGAAGCATCCGCCTGGCTAAAGCAGTCAACCTAGGGGAAACACTGGGCTTAGTTAACTCACCTGACAAGCACAGGTAGCTAACCTTCAAGTCAGCGAGGTGCAAAGCGCAGAGTGGTTCAAACTTAATAGAAAAGCAGCTTGAAGAAGGTGAGCCAGGGCCACTGTCTGGATCACTGACCAAAACGCCAAAAACCCAAAGTGTGTGTGTGTGTGTGTGTGTGTGTGTGTGTGTGTGTGTGTGTGTGTGTGTGTGTGTGTGTGAAGAGCAGAGCTCTATTATGACTATTTTTCACCCATTAAATGCACCAACTAAGCTCTGCCAATGTTTCACTTTATTCCAAATTAGTTTTTCATTGACTTGATAAATGGGAAGAAGAGAATCTGAATAGGTGTGGCAGGTGACAGATGATACTCAGTGACAAAATCTGAGAAACAATTTGCTGGAAATACTCTTTTCAAATTATAATTGACAGGTGTGGAAGTGGAGCAAATAATATTGGATATGGAAAAGTATCACACCGTGGACAGACAATTATGGGTGGCTCCTGAAGTGATTTACTGTTGCCAGGTGGCTCCCAACGAGACATTAACAGCAACCCCAGAGTATAACTAGTTTAAATTCAATTTGCAATCTAATTCCAGCATTTACTGTTTTCTCTTGCAACACAGATTTTGTGTGTCTACACGTCTTTGAGCTGTCCGCAGGCTTGTTGAACAGCGACAGATTGCATTGATGTCATTTGATTTCAAGGCAAAATTTTACCCGCCTTCCAAATTTGATTTAGGTCTAGGTTGGGCCAACTGAAAAAGGTCATGCTGACTTTAACATGGGTCTAATACATTTTGTGCCCAAGTGCAGGTAATCACTTCTCTCAGCCTACACATTACACCATGTCTTCCCCACAGCTAGGCCTCATGCACCAGTGTGCATCTGTCTGCATGACATCCTTTTTGCATACATGTGTGTTTCTGCTACTATGATTCCAGGGTAGGCTGGGCATTACATCAATATTATATTTGTATTGTCATATGAGACTAGATATCGTGTGAGGTAGGGTATTAAGTACCTCTTCTTCGTCTGTTTGTTTGTGACTGAGTGGTTGATATTTGTTTGTCCATGGGGTAATTGCCAACTGGTTATATTGGATATTGTAATATAACACAAGTGTTGTCTTTTCCTGGTTTTAAAGGCTGCATTACAGTAAAGTGATGTCATTTTCAGAACTCAGCAGACTGTTTTAGCTGTTCTATCAGTTGTCTCTACCCACTTTACTGATGATTATTTATTAGAAATCTTATTGTGTAAATGTTTTGTGAAAGCACCAATAGTCAACCCTACTGTGAATGTTTCACTTACAATATCGATATAGAGGTATTTGGTCAAAAGTATTGTAATATCTGAATTTCTCCATATCCCCCAGCCTTATTCCAAGATCATTTTCAAAGTTTCAGTGCTCGTTCCTCAAACAGTGGAAAAGTGCAATACATATTCTGGTAGAACCAGAAAAGCTACAGCTGCACCGTAAAATGTAGTAATTTAAATCATTTGTCAGAAGGCCCAGTGTCTCAAAATGCCAAATAGTCATTTTATTTAATCCCCTGCATTAGTATCTACATGGACTAAACGTTGAAGCTGACAGCACATTGAGCCGTCATTCATTTCAGAACAGTATGAAAACAAAGTTTCACAGACAATAAAGTTGGTTGACTCATCACATCAAACATTTATTTTTTTGAATGGTAATACAGTTGATCGGGGCTTTTTCAATACTAATTAGAAGCATTTTTCCATGAGTTAGTGGTGACCAAATGAGGCTTCATGAAGCTTTATAAACAATTTTCTTTATTTTCTGAGCCCACTAGATAGAGATAGAGACTAGCTCTAGGTTTAAAAAAAAAAAAAAGGCTCAATGAACGACAATTCATTCAGTGTGCTTTTAACCCTTTGTTGAACAGAGAGCGCCATCTCTGGCTCAGAAAATGGTTCATGAAGCTTCATGAGGCTCCATTTGGCCATCACTACCATGAGCACATGAACACACCAACAGCAATTGATCTAAAAACCTATTGTTTGCTTTGGAAAATATCTGTGCTAGTTTGTCAGATTCAAACCCAATATCCTCTTTCTGTTAGGTATCCGTGGTGACAAATGAGCCACCATGCTGCCAATGTTAGTAATTGGCCTATCAATATTGTTCACTGTCAATATGACCCTGTCAGTTATTCTCTACACACAGGGATGTAAACAGTACTTTTCGTCATTAATTGAATTGTTTATTTCTGCTTCATCCATAAAATATTCTGCATTTAAAACCAGGAAATGCAGAGGGAACCTGCCCTTCAAAAGCAAATGGTATTCATTAGTCAGTGCATATGTCATGTGTGCCTGCTACGCTCAGCAGTGCCCTGCTACGTCCTGCTACGCCCTGCTACGTCCTGCTACGCCCTGCTACGTCCTGCTATGCCCTGCAGTGCCCTGCTATGCCATGAATTACTACAACTACTATTTCTAGTCACCGTTCCATTATCTTTCATTGTGACTATTATTGCCACTGTTCATCACACCCCCAACCGGCACCGTCAGACACCGCCTACCAAGAGCCTGGGTCTGTCGAGGTTTCTCCCTAAAAGGAAGTTTTTCTCACCACCCAAGGTTTCTTGCTAAAAGGGAGTTTTTCCTCCACTGTTCTACCACTGTCGCACTAAATGCTTGCTCTTGGGGGAATTACTGGAATTGTTGGGTCTTTGTAAATTATAGAGTGTGGTCTAGACCTACTCTATCTGTGAATTGTCTTGAGATAACTCTTGTTATGATTTGATACTATAAATAAAATTGAATTGTATTGCTTGTGTCATCTGCCTCAGAGGTTTTTTCGCTATGACAGCCATCAAAAATCAACAAATGATCAATACTTTTGGTTTATTTATACAATGTATAACATATTGATAGTAAATGTATACAGAAAATACACAAAACATGAACAGTAGCACTTTTGCTGTGTGCTATTATAATAGCTGTCTTATTATTTATATCATGCATTTAATAGTCACCAACTTGGTTTAAGTGTACCATATGAGCATATTGTATACACATTTGCATGCGTTCTGCAGTGTTTGATGTTTTTTGAAAAATAATTTGTAATTAGGAACTTCCATCTGTCCCGTCACCTGAGGAAACAGGCCTTCTGTACATGTTTAAAGAGGCAAGGATGAATCAAACAAACATGTTGGCTATGATACAAATGTTTAGGAAAACTATGAAAGCCCTGCTTTTAACCTAGCTTTTCATCTGAGAAATAGGCCGATCCGCCCAGCACTAAATAGACCTCCAGACTTTTGGAAAGACCGAATAAAATTAAGCATTGAACTTCAGTATTATTATTCCATCATTATTATGTGTTCCTTTCAGGAGAAAAAACATTGCGTTCGTCTCTAATAGTGTACTCACTGGGAGGGGCTAATTATGACACATGGCCCACTTATCTCAGACAGCGTTGTGTTAAACATTCAAAATGAATCTGCAGGATATTTCTGTAGCAGTGGCTGAATGGCACTCTCCTCAATCTTGTAAAACTGTAGCTGCATGGCTGGTACAGGGTGAGTTCAGTCTCAATATTGGGGCTTCATGGTTTGACTACTACTGAGGCTGTACACATTTAACCTTCTACTGGCTGTCCACTGTCTCTTACTTGGCATTGAGAATAATGAGAACTATGAAAAGCAGAGTGTTGACAGTGATCCCTTTGACTCTGCACTAAATTTAAAGCTGTCAAGTGGAGACGGCACTCTGGGCTTCTGTGGGGTCAATGCTATCATGGCCATAAAGCTTTAATTACGGGGCTGGGAACTGGTGAGTGCACACTATCATGCTTTGTCATGTGAGGGTAATGGTACAGTTATAGATATGCAACGCAGTGTGTTTTGTAGTATTTTACATACAGGATATGTATACAGTATTTAATGGTTGCAGTGGAGTACATAATTGATCTTGTCTTCAACAAGGTGAATGCTCGCTAACATGGGTTCTTGGACCAGTAGGGCTCCATTTATGTGTAGTCTCCATATGCATTACTGTTGAAGTGTTTAAACAAGGTCCTTCAAACCTTCAAGTCCTAATGAGCTGGCTTTTTTGTGTTTTTGAAGGTACTCAGTTCAACTTATCTCCCTTCTACTACTGTAACTAAACAATGCATTCCGATGAACAGGTTTGTACGATATCGTAGGAAAACTTACATAAAACGGGCAATTTATCTTAGTTATTCCTGCTAATTTGACTTTTGAAAATATTTTCAAATATTGCTGGCTTGCAGGTCATGCTCAACATCTCATAGAAAAGGCACCTCGTCAACTGTTTTGCACTGAGACGTAAGTTTCACTGCCAAAACTAAAACTATCATTTAAAAAACATTTCCCAGCTACTGTGCGTTCGTCTGCTGGGTCAAAACATGTTTCAACAATTCTGGACCCTGGATTGACTTGCTCCTCGTCCCTGTGTCAGGTTTTTAGTTTGTTTCATGTTTTTTTTCCATTTCCTGATTTACTTTGTATATTCTTTGTTTTTACCATGTGTTGTCTTGTTTTACTTCCTGTCTTATATTTTCCCGCCTGTGTGATTACCTGTCCCCACCCTAATGTGTTGCACCTGTGTCTCATTGTCTCCCCTGTCTTGTGTATTTAAGTTCTGTCTTCCCCTTACCCCAGTGTGAGATTGTCTGCTTCCATGAGTTCAGCCTTTGAGCGGTTTTCCCTGTGTCCTGTATTCCTGAGTTCCTGTTTTCCCTTGGATTTTGACCATTGCCTGTTTTCCTGGATTTTCCCTTCGCCTGCCGTTTACTGGACACTGTTGCCATTGCTTTATTAGCTTGCTAATAAATCATTGTATTTTACGTGCATATGTATGCCTTTATTATTATTTACTAAGAAGTATCTGGTAATAAGCAGCATGTATTTAAGAGCTTTTAATAAACATCTTCATTTTATAGAAGTGAGGTGGGGACAAAGCAAGGCGACATGTTTGTACAACATAATGTGCTTCATGCTTTGTGACTTTGTTAATTGCGTTAAGATGTTACGCTATGTTAAACTAAATGAAACATTACACAACACACGATCAGTCCAGTCAACCCACAAGTTGTGGTACATTGTGTACCAAAGAGAGACACTTTGCACCAGCAGAAGAGTGTACTAATCAAGTTACAGTAGTTCTTAATTTAGTCTTCTGTTAGTCATATATCTTATCAAAGGAGAAGCTAGATGTATCGGATGTTTGGCATTTCTCTTCAAAACATAAAGTCTAAAAAAGAATTGATTATCAAAATAGTTGCTGATTGCTTTTCTGTCTATTAACTCATTGATTAATGGCGTCAGCTCTAATATCATATTGTATCATATCATGTAACATGTACCATAGCGTGCCACATCCACATATATTCTGAATAGTGACATCAGATATACGTAATATGCCTTGTACTAAAAATGCTTAGCCTGCGTGGATGTGTATTTCTTTCCAGCAGTTTTTAGTTTTATGGATCCTGGGAACAGCAATGAGCAACTTCATAACTGAGCAGCCTGATGTCGTTTTTTGTAAACTGCCACAGGGCTGAACTTTTAAGTGACCATTCCCTGCTTGTGTGTGTCAGCATGAACCATTACTAAAGCCACCCCCTATGTGTGCTGCCTTTGTGTTACACAGTGTAGCTTCTGAGCTTTATTTCTTCACCCGATGGTGTCCCTGTCTTGCACAAATCCATCTCAAAGACATAGTGGAAGAACACACAGGGAGAAAGCAGATTTGTTCAGACATATTTTGTCTTGCACACAGTAACCACACAGGGAAAACAGAATACTGTTAGATGTTATAAATAATAGATTGTGTCTCAATTTTGGAAGGAGGCACAAATAGTGTACTCATTATATGAAATACTCTGGCCATGTGCCCCCATAGATTAATACCTAAAGAGGTAAAAAAGTGCTGGGATTAATCATTGGTTAGGCCTTGTTTGTGCCATTGTGGATATAGAGCTTGCATTGGAGGAAAATCTATAGCTGTGAGGGAGCGCAGGGTCAATGATGTTGTTTTCCACAAAGTGCATTGCACTCATTTGTCTGACTCGCGGGTGGCACTTTTTACCGGCAAATAAAATAGAATGATTCCTGACCATGGTAGTACGTCTGATAAAATTAGCTCTGGAACAAGGGCAGTGCCACCTTCACAAGCCTTGATAGTTGTCTGTCTTTCCGGTGCACTTTCAAACTTTTCGGCACTCTCTGCGCCCTGCTCTAAATCCATACGCTTGTCTTAAGTGAAATGAGCCGTGTCCCTTTGGATTGGTGCACGGCTATCAGCCCCGAGTTGGAAACAGCCACACTCTACTTCAAAAACTTTGCAGAGCTTCACAACTTTGATGTTTCATCTGAAGACTTGAAGTAGAGAGAGTAATGTTTCTTTGTTCTTTTTATACATGAGACTAACGTCTGATCATGCTGCTCTGTAATCACTGCTTACGTTTTTCTGGGAAAGAAAGAGGAACAATTGGCTTTACAGGGTCATTGGATGGTGTAAAGTAATCATATTTCTTTGAACAACAGAGCAGTTTTTAAAATAAGGGAAAATAGAGGCCTTTTAAAAAATAAAATTGCCCGACAGAATGGATAAATGTGCCACAGGCAGAAACCTTACCTATTGTTCTCTCTGTGACATTCTATTAATATCCCAGCAGTTAACTTCAGACTGCTCTTGCAGAGAACAGGAAGGTCATCAGTTTTAAAGCACGAGGCTGAAGTTCCTTGAGAGTGATGCATATCCAAATCACTGTGCATGCTCTGATTGATTGGTACACGGAGATATTTGGTCTAAGCAGGGATTGGAGTAGAGGCTCAAAGAGATTACTTTGAGTTTAAGAGGCACAAAGTCTGATTCCAAACATAATCTCTTTATCAAAAGGAAGGATTTCATTCAAAGAGGATAGGTCAGTTTCATAAACTTAAAGCCTTAGATTGGTCTGGAATTCTTAAGGTAGAGCAGCCTGATGTAGAATCTAATCCATAACGACGTATTAAAAGCTGCACTTTGACATGTTTTTATCAAACATATACAGCACACCAAACTTGTCAGCCTAAATCAAACTGCAGCACATAAGATGATTCCACTCCTACTTATTAAGATCACAGCAGTGATCAGCCCACAGCCGGAGCATGGTGCACGTCCGCCCAGCCGTCAACAAATACCGCACACCAGACCAGCTCACATATGGCGGGTTCAGCCGAGACAATGGTTACGTCTGTGGCACAAAAACCTTTTGACGAAAAGTTTGTAAAAGAAGTAGAGAGCGTGGGCAGCAGGACAACAGACTTTTGCTCTGTGCACACCGCTTCTCGTCTTTAGTGACACGCCGACACTCTCTCCAAACAACTTTCAATTCATCTTTTGTTTTTTTGGTCTGTCTTAATCGGTTGCATGTTTTCACACAAATGGAGCTTTGCACACAACCTTATCACGGCTGAATATTTCATGACTGTAATTTCGACTTTATTTCGACTTTATGTCAAATTCAGCGAAGATCTTACGGTCACCTAGCTCTCTATTTTCTCTGTGCGCTGAAAAATCCTGTGTTTCTGCACAGCCCTGGCTGTGTAAAAGCAACAGAAAGGAGCAAAGCAGCCAAACAACACTTTTCCAGCCAATCAGCAACAGGCGGCACATGCAAGCGAGTGATGGGGGCGGGGGGAGATGGGGGAGGCAGCGGCCGGCCAGGAGTTATCAACAAGAAGATTTGGCAGAGAAACATCAACAGAGGAAAAGGACTGAAGAACACAACTTAAAAAAGAAGTAGTATGAGCGGGAAAGGAGGAAGAGCCTTACTAACATCGGTGAGGCGTTTCAGTGCTGCAGAAAGCTCTGTAATTTCAAAGGAATGAAAATTGATGAGGGCTCTATTGTTGTTATGGACAAGTGAGTAACTTTAGCTTCACTGTTTCACTGTTTGAGGTCAGGTCAACAGGTTTGCTATTGTTTGTGATGGCTGCTCCCAACTGGTTGGCTTTACAGCAGTAGCGTAAACACACTGCCAGACCTTCCTCCGCAGCGCTGTGGAGGAAGGTCTGGCAGTGTGTTTACGCTACTGCTGTAAACTGGCTAGTCCACACAGCATTCTGGGATGGGAGAAAAACGTGCTCTGGTTTATTGGCATTTCTTTAAACCAATCGCAATCATCATAGTCGCTAGTCTCGGAAAGGAACTTGTTTTGGTGGAACGTGTGAACGTTCAAAAGTAGTTTTAGTCGTGCAACAGAAAACTCAGATTGGACAGATAGTCTAGCTAGCAAAGCAAATGTTGATTAATGTGCATTGTCCAAATCATAAAAATACATCTTAAAATCAGTAGAAAATTACACTTTAAAAATGTTTTCCACACAGCATTCTGGGATGGGAGAAAAACATGCTCTGATTCATTGGCATTTCTTTAAACCAATCACAATCGGTTGGACGGAGCCACGGTGCCTCTGCAAAATAGCCTCAGGAAGGAACTTGTTTTGGTGGAACATTTGTACGTTCAAAAGTAGTTTTAGTCGTGCAACAGAAAACTCAGATTGGACAGAAGAAGTGGTCGCTATGGCAATGCACGTCCATGAATCTGGGGGGCAGATTCTGAAGGGGGGGTGTATTTGTTTGGCAATTGAGTTCAGTTATCAACAATCTTCGCGCAGAATCGCTTACTGCACCTTTAACAGGGTTCTTTTTTTTTAAGATTATTTTTTGGGGAGAGAGAGGGGGAAGGACATCAGAGGGCCAAAGGGTGGAGTCGAATCTGCGGCCGCCGCATTGAGGAGTTAACCTCTATACATAGGCGCCTGCTCTACCTGAGCTACCCCGGTGCCCTTTAACAGGGTTTTTAAAGTAAATTGCATCACACCACAATCAACTTTAATCAAATAAATATGAATTCCGCACAAAATAGTGGCTAGTGAAAACGCTGCATGGTTAACTTTGGAAAACAACTAGCCGCAGTGGCTGCTGAGCAAAGAAAGTTATGTCAAGCCCTGATTGTACAGTATGTAATGAAATGTGAATTTGAAGCAATATATTACCAAGATATTCATATCAAAATATCCCAGACACATGCGATGATCCTGTCGTGCAAAGTTTGGGTCCAATACATGCACTGTGAATTGCCAACGTAACAATGTTAACTTGGAATTTGAAAAAAACTTTGGTTTAAAAACGAATGTCTTTTGCCACGTTTTCCCCTCTCATTCCCCCTGCTCTGGTGTTTCCCCCTCTCATTCCCCCTGCTCTGGTGTTTCCCCCTCTCATTCCCCCTACTCTGGCGTCTCCCCCTCTCATTCCCCCTGCTCTGGCGTTTCCCCCTCTCATTCCCCCTGCTCTGGCGTCTCCCCCTCTCATTCCCCCTGCTCTGGCGTTTCCCCCTCTCATTCCCCCTGCTCTGGCGTTTCCCCCTCTCATTCCCCCTGCTCTGGCGTTTCCGAGCCCCTAAACCGGAGACATTTGAAAACACTTCTGACCTGTTTTGGTTTGGAGTCTGCGGGGGTTGATGCCAACGTTTCGCAACCTGATTGGGTCTAATTGGTCATGACATCTCGTTGTCTGAGACCATAGACCATAGAGCCTCTTTCAAGGGCTCTGCATTGACTGTCTGAGACTAGCTACTAACGTTACCATAGCAACTACAAGCAAGGGGCTGAGGGTACCCCGGCACGTGCATGCCCTGTTTACAAGAATCTTCATGAAATGTGCGGTTTGGGCATGTTAGTTTAAACGGTGATTAGTTCTTCTACTGAACCTTAAAACACGTGTGTGCACTGAGATCTCTTTTGGCTCAAAACTCCACTTGAAAACCAAAACGTAGCAATGTAAATGTAGACTTAATCTCAATCTCCAGCAGAGGTAGAAGGTTGTTGTCCATGTATACACCAACAAATGGCAATTACAAGTTGATATGTTTGGTATCGTCCAATCTTTAATTAAAAGCAATTTGGTAGGTGTGCAAAACAATTTCCAATCCGAGCATCTGTTAAGATGTCTGAAGATAACATTGGTGACATGGCAAGTGCAGCCTGGACTGCTTTGGTTTGTCCTTTGCTTTGTCTGTAGTCAAGTTTCTAATACTTCTTGCACACTAGTAGCTGCTGAGGAAATTTAATTAATGAGTGCATTAGTGGTTGTTTATAAAGGGAAAAGATAAGGGACATAGAGATTGATAAAGATTTGATAAATAAGACAGATAAGAGCGTCGGATAAGGACAAGATTTATAGTACATATATTTTGAGACCTTGGAACGGTTCTTATCTAAGCAATGCAGGGTTTTAAAGTAATCAACAATGATTAACCGTAACAAAATGAAAGGGCTTCATCTGCATGAAATGGTGCATATTTAATGTGGATAAATGGTGTGTTGATGACGAGAGAACCATTCTGTAAGTGATTACAATTAGTCTAAATATATCCAGGATGAAAGTACTCCAGAGTCGGTCAGTATGTGTGCTGTATACGTCTGTGCTTATCTTTACCATGTAGACATATCCCCTAAATTGAAGTCACATGTGTAACCCACATGTGACTTCATCCCTGTTTATTTATTTTGAATGGTCCTGCAGTTGGGCTAGTTCATTTTCAGCTAACTTATTGGTTTGTTTGAAACCCATTTCCACACTTGGAATGGGTGCGCATGGTAGCAGATGCTTCAATTTCAGACCATAGCAGAAGTACACACACACACACACACACACACACACACACACACACACACACACACACACACGTACACCACCATTGGACTGAAATCATGCCTCCATCAGCTTTGCCTTGTCTGTTGCAGATATCGATTTATAGGCCAGTTATAAGCTGGCTCTGAACCTACCTCTGGAGTTTTATAGAAACATGATAAACATCATCAATCTCTTTGTACAGCCTTCAAAAGGTGGCAGATGGTTCATAGCCTTTTAATCAATTGGGATTCAATGGTGCAATATACCACATGCAATGGTGCTTATGCCACTTTGGCCTACTGTGGTGTGAGTTCATGCTGTTAAAGTCAATTCTGTGCACCTGTTAGTTTTAACATCATCCAAAGACAGTTTCTATCTAGCTAATATTAAATTATAGGGCAGTTTGCATAGTTTGTTCAGTACCTTTGGTTATCAACATGTTTCCTTAATTTAATCTGATAGTAAAATATATGATGATTGAGCTCTAAAGGCTATTCCTTATCATGTAAAACCCAGCTCTATAAGTACAGCCATTTGTCAAAAGTAAACATTAACAGGATTATTAGGGATCCGTCTCATTGCCAACAGAATATCTAACTTTTACAGACAAAATGTTGCATTATTGTGTGCTTGTATCCATGAGCATGGGATGCTTGGTTATTAGAAAAGAGGCCTGTTTGGGGAGGAATGGACGCAAAGGATTCCAGATAAAGATGGTCTAAAAGAATAGAAAAGTTCTTACAACAGTAATAATTTTTAAGTGACAGTTGGCGATAAGGACGTTTTGAAAAGAAAAATTTTAAGTGAGAAATATCTGTCAGTGGGAAATAAACAAAAATGCTTTAAACTGTCAATACAACACAATACAGTTCAACAGCGACAAAAGGATCCTACAGCTGATGATATACATGTAGCTGTACCTAATAAACAACTATGTGTATTTCACCTGTTTGACTGGCTTCATTAGAATTCATCCTCTGGGGACCAAACCATGGATGTCTGTACCCAATGTCATGGCAATCTAATCCAATAGTTCAGATCTTTGAGTCTTGGTGGACCAACTGACAGTCCAACATTGCCAGCCCTAGATATAAATTAGTTTGATTCAATTAGAGAAATAGCGTTATTTAGACAACTCAGTAAAAGCATTTTTTTTAAACCGTCATTGTTTCCCTGGTAAGTGTTTTGATATGATACCTAATGATATGTTATGTTAACCTGATGCGTTAGATGGTTTGTTAACACAGAACCATCTGAGAGGCCGTCATTAGAAACTGTTTGGAAAAGGGCAGGCCCTTTCAAAAAATACCTGGCAGGTGATTGGGTGAACCATCTGTCAGCCACGTCCGCCATTGTTGTTGCTCAATGAACAATCACGGCCATCACACACAGCTAAACCATGCCCGCAGCTGCCAGTAGCTCCTCTCCGGACGCCGACTGGTCTGGTATGCGGTTAGTTCAGGCACAAATGCATTAGGTGGAGCCTGATAAGATGGATTTACGCGTGATTTGTGATGTGATTTTGTGGCTCATTGGTTAGCACTTCTGCCTCACAGCAAGTAGCTGTGTTCAATCCCTGGTCCAGGCAGGGGTAGATCTCACCTTGTTTGCGTGGGTTTCCTCCGGGTGCTCCGGTGTCCTCCCACCATAAAGACAGGCATTCTAACTATAGGACTACAGTTGGCAATTAGCTGTCTGGCTAACACTGGCACATCTATAGAAATGTTGATTAATGTGCATTGTCCTAATAAAGCAAAAATAAATCCTAAATCCTAATCCCTTGCGTGACCTCGTGATATCACGAGAATCCAGCTGCAGTGCAAGGTAAAAATGATGTGACTTCACCCACAGACATTTAAACTAAAACCCACAGTTGGGGCAGAGTTGCCTCTACCCAGGAAATTCAACAAAGCAGCACAGGCTAAGCCACGCCACTTCACTCCCCTGTGACCTCCACAGTCTGCGGTGCTGCTAGAGCCCTGCAGACTGACCACTACCGCCCACTCCCACAGTGTGTGTGTGCTACCCCTACCCGCTCCCACAGTGTGTATGTTCTACTCCTGCCCACTTCCACAATGTGTTTGTGTGTGTGTGTCGGCTCACGTCCGCAAAGCAAACAGTTTTTCAAGCCAAGGACCTCTAAACTGAACAGAACAGGGACCCCCTACTACATATATTGTATACAATTAAGTTGCATATTAAACTGGGCCTACAATTAAGTGTGGGGAGCCTAAAGCCTGTATACTTTGTAAGTGCATAGAATACTAAGCTATTAAAATAATATTTGTTGCATGATTTCATTAATCATGTTTTAATGTTAAACATGCATGTGGCAACGGTGCCTCTGGAAAATAGCCTCGGGAAGGAACTTGTTTGAACATCTAAAGTAGTTTTAGTCGTGCAACAGAAAACTCAGATTGGACAGAAGAAGTGGTCGCTATGGCAATGCACGTCCATGAATCTGGGGGACAGATTCTGAAGGGGGGGTGTATTTGGCAATTGAGTTCAGTTATCAACAATCTTCAAGCAGCATCGCTTACTGCACCTAGCTATCTGTCTGGATTTACCCTGCAGAGATCTGAGGAGTGACTACCTTACTTACAGGCCAGTAGCCTATCATCAATGTGTTTTTTTCCACAAATGGGCTGATTTATATTTGCCTAATATGTTGGATTCATGTTAAGACATTTTTTTTATTTTTTTTTTACTTTTTAACAATTTGGTGGCCCCTCTGCAGTAACTCTAAGGACCAGTACAGGTCCCGGACCCCATGTTGAAGGTCTTTGCCTTGAGACATTATTGTAGCACCGTAATTCACTTTTCAGTAAAGGCTCTATCATAAACTTCAATAATAGTTGTATTGATTATGTTAGAATCAGACAAAAGGGTCTCTTGAAGATTAGTTACTTGGGCAGAAATGTTGAGTGTTTGTACGTGCCACTGGACAGAGAATGTAGAGCTCTGAGGGCTTTTCCTCCTACACACAGTAGATCCTCTGGATTAAGAAACTCCAGAATAATTTAAGAAGCCATTCAGTGGGAGACAGTCAGCTTTCAGTTAGAGAGCTCCTCATTAAAGAAAGCCCTGAGTATGTGGCCAATTGGGCTGCAGCAGGTCTGGCAACAAACTGGCAGTGAATAGAGATACACAGAGTGACGCTACTGTAGCATGCGGAGACATTTAATGGATGATGGAAGACACAAAGAAACAATGTTGGCTGTTGGCTCAATATCTGTGCTCTCACGCAGCCTCAAAACAATGCTCCTTGAACTAGAAAATGTGGCTTTACTTTGTGAAGTAATGACATTTAGTCGTTTTAAAAGGCGTTGTTAGTGGCTTTTCCTCTTAAAAAAACGCTTTAATGTAGACTCCAGCTTCCTTAAACAACTTCCTTTTGTTAGCAAACCAACTTTCAACTGAGGACTGCGGTCTCCAAAAGCACTGAAGCATGGTTTGTCTCCTATATCTTCCACCAGTATCAAAGGATTTTATTGGTACCCAAACCACCTACTGTAGTCGCATCGGAAGGTGGGGGAAGAGGGGCCTGTATGGGCGGTGATTTGTTTTCCTGGCAGGTTAATAGAAGGAGGGGGCACTTATTTCTCACCTGTGAGTGGGAATGTGTAGGCTGAAGAGATGCACTGAAAAACCTAAGCTGTAGGCAAGGTGGCTTGTGTAAAAGAGAAAGAATACAAATCAATGGGTAAACTAAAGTCTGTCTTCAATTCAGGGAAAAAATTTGACATATTTTATCTTTATGCTAATCCATTGCTGGAAGACGATAACGCCCACACTTAATAACATAATAAATGACATTTTCTTGTGTGCTTCATTGCGTCTGACTTTTTAGATGAATTGGCCGGTCTTTACACACATTAGCGCTCTTAGGTACCATAAGGAAATGCTGTGCCAACCTCGTGTCAGGATATGAGCAAAATACATTTAATCGTACAGAGAGCTTTAGAGTGTCAGATTAGAAAAACGCTTCTAAAGCCTTAGTCTCACGGGACTAGTATCACCAGGCGACCTCATGTGATTTAGACATCTCCCCCCAGTGTCTGTGTTTTATGTGGCACATTCCCACAGGATAATTGATGTCAAAATGTTCATTTCTAATTGCCAACACAGCCAATATAACTCCGAATCACAGAGATGCCGATTCGCACAGAACTATTAATTATCACTAAACCTCTGTGTTTGGTGAAAAATGGTAGGTCATTTGCAGTGGTAATTTTACTTGACAAATTACAAATAAAGCCCTATTCGCATTGGACTATATAGGGTATGCGCCTCTGGTAACCTCTAATGGGCCTGACCCGAAAAGATATGGAACCCCGACCCAGGTGCGGCGGCCTCGCCCTGGTTTTCCTCTACGCACCTCCGGGTACCCAACTCTCGGGCTACAGATAAGTCAGTAAATTTGAGTAAAAGCAGGCTTTGCTTATCCTGTGTAAATGCACTACACGAAACTCAGATGTGGGGGGATAATTTCGAAATCATACGAGATTATACCAATCCCCTGCGAATATGGATTATGGCAGATTTGCATGGGGTTAAGATCACAGGTGACCTCCTTACTTATTACATACTGTATTTCTAGAAGTCCACAGGTACTACTAATCATGTGCGAATAGGGCTTATGGTCTTTTTAGAGGGCATAAACTCACATGCATCAACATCATATTTTGTCCTTTAAACTAGAGGAATTATTGAGTCAACGAGTACCTTAACAGCTGCTGAAAATCTAGTTTTTACTGACGACCAGTGGCTTACCCTGATGTAGCAGTGGACTCCAGGGTGCATCAATGCATGGTGACGTCACTGTAGGATGTGGTTACACAGGGAAAAAAGGACACTCTTTTACATTGCAGCAGTGATTTAGAAGTGTGGTCAGGGTTTGTTTATGTGACATCAACAGTAGGTGTGCTATAGGTGCAGAACAGCCTCAGCAAGAGCAGGCCAGTGCTTTTCAGCTTCATGGTCGCCAAACCAAACTGCAAGCCATCTCCGAGACACACTGCTGTCCATGTGGGGGTTGCTGTCTGACACTGTAGTGGGCACTGTGGAAAAAACCTACAGCAATCAGGTAGACCACCAATGAGGTCGACAAAAGCAGGAAAATAAGCACAGGACGTCTCTTTGTTAAAATGGTTACAGTGGCTGCAGGTCGCCATTGGCCACTGTCTATCGTGAGACTCACAATTTAATGGGAGTGTTAAATCTCTGGAGATCTCTTACATATGTTTGAAGAGGTGGCTTACAATACACTTGAAGAGGTGACTGTGGCTCAGAAAGGGTCGTCCAGTAATTGCAGGCTCGGCATCCCTGGCTCCTCCTGTCTACAAGCATCATTGATCAAAAAACTGAACCCCAAAAAGCTTCTGATGGTCTGGTGGTTTGTGTCAAATGCCTTGGATAAAAGACCGACATGTAATGTTATCATTATTAAACACATTACAGAGAGAATGTGAGTGTCTGCTCAGCAATAAACAGCAAGTTAATTAGGGACATAAATACATTAGATTTAAAAAAAAGAAAAAAAAGAAAAGAAAAGAAAAATACAATAGAAATACAGTATCAAGCACTATGCCATTAGGGGGTACATGGAAACCAACAGTGGGAGGTAAAACTGTTTCTGCACTCAATACTTTTTAATATGGATTAGTAGAATTGTGAAATGCGTTATAAGACAAAGAAAAATAAACAAATTCCATGTTCATCATGATTATTAATATTGGTTATCAGTAGATAACCAATATTAATAATCATCTTCAAAGATCATAGTGCTTTGAAGTATCAAAGCACTATGATCTTCATGTGTTAAATTATAGAGAACATATATCCATTAGCATTAGGTATTTCAGTGCCACTTGAACGCCTGCGCTGCCCTCTGGAACTCCGAAACAGACGGCAGCATGTCACGTTAGCCTAGCGTTAGCTAGTAGCTTGTTAAAACACTGACAGCTAAACAGTCTAATGTGTGTCTGTATTTCACTGGAAAGGATTCCAACAGCGGGACATTCAACAGTCTGCAGCTAAAGACGTGAAATAAGTTATTGTTAATGCATTTTAAATAAACATTTACATTTAAAGAGATGGCCTTAGCAATAAAGAAGCCGCTCTTTAATGTCGTTGACTGTAGTTTTTAGTTTTTCAGTTTTTCAATTCAGACACCGTTTAGGCACCAGCACCTTTCTTAAAAGTATCATTTTAGCAGCAGTATCAAGAAAAAAATTGAAAAAAAATTATACCCAACCCTAATCAGGACATTGTGTGCCTCTCCCCGCCTAATGGACCTTTTTCCCAGCAGACATTTTGACTTGTCATGGTAGGAAAAGCACAGCTGAAATTGATAACCTTAACAATGGCTTAATTCCATCCAGTGTCCCAGTGAGCTATTTCAGTGAGTCAGCATGCACAACACCAGGGTCTCTGCTAAGTGGAATGCAGCCATCATTAATGGTTTTGATTACACCTGTGCTTTTCCTACGATGACATGTCAACATGTCTGCTGTGAAAAAGGTCTATGTGCTGGCCACCTCCATATTACACTCCATGTGCCATGACACACATCTGAGTAATATCTGAGTCAATTACTGTAACACCATAACGCCTTCATGCTTCCATCTGCTGCAGTGATGACTCTGAACAGCACACTAAGACCTTTTAGTGATATTATATATGTCAGTTCAAAATAACTATTTAGACTGGGTAATTAAAATTATTTACCATTTTTCAGCATCTTTTTCATTTAAAGCATTCATTTTTGTGGTGCATTTGTACTGCTGTTCCCAGTAATTGCTTGTCAGTCAACATAACAATTCTTCACTTGATGTTGAGTTAATAACATCTCTATAGTGGTCTCTCTGGTCAGTTATGGTAGCTATCACTGCTCATGCTAATGAAGCCACTTTCCCCTTTTTAAACAAATCACATTATGTGGCATAACAAAGAGAAAAATGGATGTGTTTAATCTTTATGCAGATGAAATGATTAATGTAAATAATTTAAACATTGTTAAAAGGTAACTTTTTTTTAAAACCTGGACCCTATTTTCCTATGTTTTTGTATCTGACTGATGGGAATAACAATCTTTGAAATTGGTCCAGTATTAAGCGAGACCACTGCAGCCGGCAGCGGTAAAACAAGCTGCAACGTTAATGAGCAATTGCGCACCTTGGGTTTGCGTCCACTAAACATTCTGTTTTTACCACTGACAGGCTCAGCTTATTATTCTGAGTGTCTGACAGCATTATGGAAAGGATCCCTACAGAGATAGACCTTTTTGTTAAAGAGTAATATCCCTTCTGTTCAACTGAAAAACATCCCCGGAATCCCCATCCCCAAACCCACCAGCCTCCATGTAAATAATCAGTACTTTTAGTGTGTATAGAGCCAGCATATCTCCACATGTCAATGGGTGAATTAAGTGTTTATTTCAACCAAACCAGAGTAGTGATTGATTGTTTAATTATGTTTCTGTCAACTTTGAATGAAGTGTGTTTTACAATAATAAAATTACTGTTTATTCAAATGGAGTCTGGTGGGTTTGGCAATAGCAATTCTGGGGATGTTTTTATGTTAAAAAAAACTAACAATCTTACTCTTTAACAAAAAGGTCTACAGATCTATTCTATAATGCCAGACACTTAGAATAATAATCTGAGCCTGTCAGTGACAAAAACAGCAACTTTTAGTGGACGTAAACTGACGGTGTGCAATTGCCCATTAACGTTACATTGCCGCTGCCGGCTGTAGTGGTCTTGCTTAACACTGTACCGGTTTTAAAGCTTGTTGTTCCCATCAGTCTCTTAGACATAAAAACATAGGAGAATTAACCAAATGTAATCATTCTTTTCCAGTATAGGTACTAGAAACTACTCTCAAATGGATGCTAACCTAAGTGTGTCTACAGGATAAACAAATATTACTCAGTATAACTGATCACTTCTCGTGTTACATTTCTTAAATAAATACAAAGCTTTGCCAATGTCTAACTTATTCCTCATAATGACATTTTACCACCCACTTATTTCCAGTCAGCAATTAATGTAATTAGGTTTTCGAAGAAAAGCATAGCTCAGTTCTGAATGTATTTATTATGTCTTGAGTTCAAAAAGCTCCAGCTCAAAATCAGATCTCAGTTTCTTGTGGAAGCGTTTTCCTGTTTGTCAAAACTAAACTGAATGTCAAGGACCAGGCTTTTTTTTCTGTCTGTCAGCTGTTCCCTTCAGAATATTTACAGCTTAATTATCAATGTCACTGCTGACACTCCAAATTGTGATGTCTTCAATTGGAGAAAAAACTACTTATGTCACAAAAGTCCAGGAGTCTGCTAGTGAATCCAAGGGGAATATGTTGTTATTGTAATACAGTGTTCCTCAGCGTTCAGCATGTTCTCATGTTCAGCATGGTGACATATTGATACATGGCTCACTTCAAAACATGTTTATCTAATATGATTTCCATGATGCCACAGAAGAGAACAGTGTCTGCAGGCTGCTGCAAGGAACCACAAGCACGCAATCAGTGGGTAATAACTTGGATGAAAAAAAGGTTTACTACTAACTATTAAATGATAGTTTAAGCAAGTTCAATGTAGTGTCTTACACAGTCATCAAGTATTTGTATTATCTTCTGTTATATGTATGTATATACTATATATATATATATATATATATATATATATATATATATATATATATATATATATATATATATAGGCAAACATGTTTTGTTTGTACCTGTCTGTACTTTGTCTAATTTTGCATAATGGAGAAGTAAAATTCAGGTTTACAAACCTGTTTTTTCCATTTCGTCATTTAGAAACTGCAGTCCCCTGGCAAGAACTGAACACAAAAAGGGCAGATTAAGTCCAAAAATGGAGACAACGGGCATTCAGCTCTGTTCAGCGTGCATACGAGGACGTGTCCACACGTGTCAGCATTGCCGAGTGGACTCTTGTCGGCTGTGTGGACGCGGAGAGTACAATTTAGGCTGATGCCTGAATATTGTGTTGGATTAAGGTGGAGGTAACACTATGGTCAACCATCTTCATCATACAATGATTGTGAACATGCAGCTGAAGGCTACTGACAGTGTGAGAAGAAACAAACACACACACATTACAGTTCCACAAGGAATATAAAATGATTATCTACTCAAGAACAACAGTATATTATTGGGCTGGCAGTGGGCCAGGCCTGTGTAACTCCTCCTTATTATAGTAAAACCTAATTTTGGGCAGATTTTACATTTATGTTGCACTAGATCTACAACTGGAGGAATTCACCACCGCACTGCTACACTCAGACACACTTCATTTTGACAGTACCCACAGGCAAATAAACAATTGATCTAGTTATGTTCGTGAGTCAGAGGACTTGAAGCGTAAAAATACGCTTTGAGTTGCAGTCACGCACTTAAAGAAAGATACCATATAGACATCTGTATTGATTAGAATTGAAATGTATCCGTTCTGTCAGATGCGCATGAAACGACTACTGAAAAACTTGGCTGTAAAACATCAGGTATAGACAGTGTTAGAAGGAACTTTAAGACTTCTACTCATTATAAGTAGAAACTGCAACAACTTGGAAATTAAAGTTTTAAAATGAATGTTCTATGAAGAGGGTGTCTGTGCCTGCTCTGAGTACAAAAGGAAAGAAAAAAAGTCTACTTTGCCATTTTTATTTTGCTTTGAGAAAGTGTCATTTGACTTTCATACCTTAACCTTGTTGCAGTTCTCTCTTGTTAGCACCATCCTCCAGTCAGTGGTTCAGACCTTTTTGGTCTAAGGTACCCAAGTCTGGATCTATAAAAAGCACATTTCCAGGATAAAGCCTGACATCTGCTCTCTGTCTCAAAATCACTTTGATACAGGAAACAACAATCGAGATAGCAAGCTACATGCTGAAAATGTCACATTTAAAAAAGAAATTGCATTGTGCAACAAGACAGGCCTGCTTGGTTCTTTCAGGGAATGATTGTAAAGATTAACAAAGAATATGTTTAGGTCGTTTCCTCTCTAACTGGGAGGTTTTGGGACTGATTGGTGGGATTGCTGTGGACGAAGTACACACGGAGATACACTGGTAAGAGACAATGAGGTTTAACCATGTATCAGCTGATTTAAATAGCTCACGTTACTGTATTGTGTCAACAGTTAACTTCATTTAATATTGTATGTGGAGTTTTCTTTTGCAGGGTGCAAATGTTCCACCAGAACAAGTTCCTTCCTGAGACTATTTAGCAGATCCACCGTCGCTGAGTCTGGAGTCTTAGCACCACCCAAGATGATTGGGATTGGTTTAAAGAAATGCAAACAACCCAGAGAGTTTTTCTCCTGTCCCAGAATGCGCAGCAGAGCTGTGGAGATAGAGCTGGCAATGAGAGACTAGAAGTACCCTCACAGCCCTGTCAGATAAACTCACACATATATAAAACTATTCATTACATAAAAGTGGATATTAGTTTTTTCATACAACTGAACTGTCCATATACGGTGGTATGGTGGCCCCGGTAGCTCACCAGGTAGCTGGTATGGGGGGGGCGTCATTAGGGCTGAGTCCTAACTGCAGCCGTGATTACCCACACTCCTTTGCTGCAGCTATTCCCCTCTCTCTCCCCAATCCTGTCTAAAAAATAAAATTAAAGCTCAGTTTGATCAGCATCAATGGTTCTGCTGCTAAGCTAAAAGCTGCTCCGAGTGAAGCTGAATGTTTCAAACATTCATCTAACATTATTTTAACCATTGCTAATCATTTGAACTGTTTAGTCACCACTTTTAGCTCTTTATGTCTACCATTTATTTACTTCTATTAGCTACCTGTTCAAACCTTTGTGCTTGCTTGCTGACTTGTTTTCACTCCCTCTTACATAACTGCAACACGTAGTGTTCAGGCGTGACAGTTGACTTCATGTTAATATGTGGATATATTCTTTAAATCAAATCACACTTTAGATATTTTTTTAATTAGTTGAGCTACTCTACGCTCTTTCCACACCCCCCCTGCTGTACAAGTACCCCTGGTATGGAATCACACACAACCTTTCCCAACTCCAAGATTTAGAAGCATGTGTATCAGACATAAAAAGTTGGATGGTTGGAAGTTGAACTTTGTGCTGCTGAATGCTGATAAAACAGAGCAGTTAGTAGTGAGACCAGTCAAACATGCTCGCTTGTTTAAGAATCTGTGTATTAATACTGACGGCTGTATAATCTTTGAAAACTTGAGCATCAACAACCTTGATGTGATTGTTGATCCTCGGCTGACATTCCAGTCTGTCATCAAGAATATTACCAAGACAGCATTTTTCCATCTCAGTAACATTGCGAAATTTCTATATTTTTTTTGTCAATTCTTGGTTCTATTTTCTGGTCTTCCAAATTGTGCCACCTTATTTATCTGAGCTTATTGCACCATATACACAGGCCTGTTATATCCACTCCCTTGATGCTGGTCTCCTGGTCACTCCCCTAATAAACAAAAAAATCTGTGGATTGTAGAGCAGGGGTGGGCCAGAACCGGCCCGCCAAAGGGTCCAATCAGGCCCACTGGAGGACTTTGCAAAGTGTGAAAATCGCAGAGAAGTAATTAAATCCAAATTGATCACTTTAATCTCAGAGACTACCCAAGTTCTTTTTCTGCTAATTTACGACTTCAATCTTCAGAGTTTTTCCTCTCTGAATATTACCCCCCTCTCCCGGGTCTGTAACATTATGTTTATTTCTACAATGGCCTTAGAACGCCGTCGTAGCAGAAGCAACTTGTGTTTGCCAGCATCAAGCTGTGGCAGATAAAGTTTCTGATCTCTCTGGAGAGGTCTACTTGAGATCAAATTAGTGAGATGTAGTCCATGAACTCAAATGAGTTTGAGCATTCTCCTACCAATCCGTGTCCCTCATCTGTGGAATGCCCTCTCACTACATGCTAAAGAAGCTCACTCAGGTGACAATTTTAAATCCAGATTGAAAACCCACCTGTACCCGTTATACTACAGCCAGCCATAACACACCGTCCTGTCCGTGTCCTTCACAAACACACCTTTTCACTCATTCTCTTATGTTGCTGGTTTTGTATTATTATTATAATTACTGCTTAAATTGCAGTTTAATTGTTTCGTTGCTCTCTGTTATTCCTGTGTTCATTTCATTGCAAAGTGCACTGAGACCATGTCTTATGGTGGTTTTACACTTCAAATACATTTGATTGATTGATTGATTGAACTGATAAACTGATGTCACTATCAGCTCAATGTACATTGTAAATTAAAGCTACAGTAAGTGTACATATACATTTTAAATATTGCTGCATTTCTGCCCTTTACATTTCAAATCTAAGTCACCATACACATTATGCAGAATTACAATAGAAAACATAGCATGCTTTCTATCTGACATTATGATGAAATATGATGTTAATGCATGAAGATGTCATTTATGTTTTAGTCTATGATAGCAGGATGCCATTTACAGAGATGGAATACAAGCGTGCATAATTAATTCCAGGTTACATTGAATGGTTACCCAATTTCACTTGAACAAATGTGTCTGGTCTGATGGAAATGCATTCTGTCATTTAATCTGCTGTTGCTGATCCTCCAGTGGAATGAGAGAAAATGATGTGTACATACGGAGGGACACAAAGGCTCGCCTGTATGGCCCTCGCTCTGCCAGGCTACCCCTCATCAATCTTACTGTGGGAGTCTCGCAGGGAGCCAGCTGCGCCTGTTTTGATGCTGTGATGCTTGACAGCTTATATAGAACAGCAGGCATGATGTCCATTCAGTGACAGAATAAACAGCATTTTCAGACATGTCTCAGTCTTACCTGTGTGATTACAGAAGCTGCAAGTGCCAGGCCTGGTATTAACGCATGCTCCGAGGTTGAATGGCTCTTTGATTGACCTGAGGTCAGCAAGGTTGCAGGGGCGGACTGGCAGGTAACACAGGCGAGGGGAAGGATGGCCCTCTGCCTTCAGCTTCACTGCCTCACCTGATTTTGCAGTTTCTCCCTCCTCCTCTGTCACTTTTCTTTGATGCTGTCTTGCTTCGGATGCGTCGACAGCTCACAAGTCTGTGTAGCTAAGAGCTGTTTTATTCGTCCTTGTGACTGCGTCAGAGATCAATTATAGGGGTCAACACTTCATCAGCAGGCAAATGCTTTGTGCAGTGCAGGAAGAAGCTTTTCATCGTGGAGAGATGCAGGTCATTTATGATACTTAACATGCCACAGGAATACTGCAACGGCTGGGATTGTTTCAGGGAGCACGTGGCACACTGTACATTGGTCAAAAGACACCAACATTCTACGTGTAGCATTAGAAATGAAAGTTTTCTATAAAAAGATTTTTTATTACGTCTTTTTAAAAGCGACATCAGGGGAGTAATGTTGCTGGAAACAATGTGGGGTAAATGAAGCCAAGAACTTCAGTATTTTCTGGCAGTGCCAGGTTTCTGTATCTTATTGGCAGGACATTCATACACATATTAATATTGTTTTTGGAGTCACAATTCACTTTAGATGTGAAACCATATATACTTATATGACAGCTTTCCAGCTTTAATATTAACATTAAACCTACATTGTGTAATTCTTTGAGTTGATTCTTAGCCAAATATATACTCATTCATGTGTAATTACTTCCACCAACTAATCAAAGTATTCTCGTAAGCGTAGAATCTGCCATTCAGAATCATTCAGAATACATACGAGCGAGTCGCTGGAATGACGGCCGCCATGTAGCGCCTCCATCTCTAAAATACATTAGCCAAAGAGGGAGTCACTTTTAGACTCAGTGGCACTGTGACGAATGCCAGCCGGGAGGGAAAAAGAGAATTAAAATGACAACGCGACAGGCAAAGCAACAAGCCCAAAGTTAATATTGGAGTGGCTAGAACAGCTGCGTGGAAACGATGGAGATACTAAGAGATCATTTCGGGTTCGGCCACCGTAGGAGTTAAAACGCGCTCGGAATGGGAGGGGCTAGAAAGCAATATTCAGTTGGTTGTCATATACTATTTCACCGCTAGAAATTCTTACACAATGTAGCTTTAAGAAACTGATGCGAATGCTCCTGGCAGTAAGCAAAAAGGCTGTGACAAGGAAGAGGCTAAAATCAGGGCCTCCCACCATTGATGAATGGATAGAAATATATACTATGGAAAGGCTGTCATTTTCCCTAAAAAGTCCAAAAAGACAAATTTTTCCCCCCTTTTTTCTATTATCTTCAGATTTGGTCTTCTTTGTCCGTTTGTTTTTCACTCCTAATACCTATCTGTAACGTGCAGTGTAAAAGCTTCCCATGTCCAGGTATTCACGCTGTTAAACATACAAAAGAATCTGGGTGCCTGGATAGCTCAGCTGGTAGAGCACACGCCCATATATAGAGGTTTACTCCTTGACGCAGCATCCCAGGTTCAACTCCATCCTGCGGCCCTTTGCTCCATGTCATTCCCCCCTCTGTCTCCTTTCATGTCTTTAGCTGTCCTGTCAAAATAAAGGCTTAAAATGCCCAAAAAATAATCTTTAAAACAATCTGTGGAAGAGCTAGAGAGTGAAATACTGTAGTATATTATATATAGTAAATAGTGAATGTACTGCAAATCTTGTTCACCGTACATATGGACAATGGAGTATGTATCTACTTGCAGTAACACTAATATGTACAACCTACACTGTTAAAGGAATCATTTTCCAAATAACAACAAAAAAAGAAAATGTTCCTTTTTTCTGTGCCTTTTTGAAAGCGACTGCCAGTCTCCAGCCAGGCTGAGCCTCACACACGGTGAACTCAGCAGCAGCCCCTAATCCAAACTTTAACCCAGCCCAGAGGAGGAGCTGCGCCCCAAATCCCACAGCAGAGCTGAACAGACTTTGCTAAGAAGTTAAAACGGCTGCTGCAGATTTATTATTATTGCATTTACAGACAGGTTGAGTATATCCTTTTATCAAGCCATTGTACATGTTGGTGTAGAATTTTAGACTGTGAGTAACATGTTTTCTGCCTGATATGAGGCGAGGAATTTCAAACATACCCCCCCCCTCACCCTCCCAATGCAGGTGTTTGCCTTTGCTCTGAGAGAGAGAGAGCGAGAGAGAGAGAGAGAGAGAGACACAGAGAGAGCAAAACATGATGACAGATAACAAGAATGTGGCGGGATGGTGGTGAGGGGGGCCGGTGTCAGGTGCACTATTTTCTCTGACATTGTTATTGCACAATGATAAGCTGTTACACAGGGCAGAGGGGGATTTGACTGCAGGTGGAATCTAGGCCATGTGTAGGACTCATCTTGAGTCTTTTGTAGCCTCCCAGATTGCCCATGGGAAACAGGAAATAGTTGCTCCATCCCTCTATCATAGCCCGGCCTGGCGTGTAATTAAAGGCTAACCGGATGCTGTTTTGCAGCCTCAGGCTGCCTGAAATCCTCCTAAATGCACTTTTGCAGGTGCGGTCAGTGTGTGTGTGTGTGTGTGTGTGTGTGTGTGTGTGTGTGTGTGTGTGCGTGTGTGTGTGTGTGTGCGTGTGTGTGTGTGTGTGCGTGTGTGTGTGTGTGTGTGTGTGTGTGTGTGTGTGTGTGTGTGTGTGCTTGATGTGTGATGTGTTTATACCTGCTGTATAAAGGATTTCTGTGTGCACATATTTATGTCCAGTCCATGGGGAGGAAACCATTGTTTGCTGGGGGAGCTAGCCTCTGCCAGGGTCTATTCAAAAGTTGATTATGTTTTTGGCTCTATATTGCTGACAATTACAAAGTCATTCTGCTTTGGAGAAAATTCTACTAGAAAGCCAATGTGTTCGCATTCACTGTGTAGAGAATCTGCCAGTTTTAGTCCGATAGCCAGACAGTACGATAGCCTTTTCAGGCTTTTTTACCGTGGTGCTGGGAAGCATCGCAAATAGACATGAAATGCAGACAGTTGCTCACAAAAACACATTAGGAATACATTCTCCATTGTGCAGATCTTGTCACAACATTTTTTTGTTTTTTTTCTCAGACAGCAGAACCGAACATTTTAGCCTTGGTTGATGGCACTGGAGTTTCAAGTTGTCAGGATCAAACGCACCAAACGTCCCAGTTTTATAAACAAGAATGGTGAAACAAAAGGGAAGATGGGACTTTTCAAGTCAAAACAGCTCAATGTTTTTCAGTTGTCTGAAATCAGCAACAATGAAATCAAAACATTTGCTCCAAACCAAATATGAAATTAGCTCCAGTCTTGCATATGATGGCTGTTAAAGCCTGAATATGATTTGGGACAAAACCCCTGTGCCGATCTACAGCACATTGTTATAGATTCAGTCAGAACCAGTGAAATAGTTGAAATGATAAAACACTCTCTGATCTGCGTGAAAATAAATATGTTATTGCAGTACCATGCTGGTGAAGCATCTGTAATACTAATCGAGACTATTCACACTGTGGTTGACTCTAACATTGCCTGGCATCACATTAAAAGGTCAACTTTCAGTCATCAGCGTGTTTCATATCCTCCCTTAATGTCATTTGGTTTACTCACCGTCTCGCCCTTTAGAGTGCTGACACACCGAGCCCACTTCAGAGAACCCACAGCGACAAAAAACGACAGCTGCGCGGCCTCATGTCGGATGCTACGAGTTGCACATGAACGCATCGAAAAGATCAACAATGAGCTGGCCTCTACAAACATGTATGTTACGAGACGAAATGACTAGTCAGTGATTTATATTTTTACAAGCACGTTGTCAACAAAACTGTCTAGCCAATTATTCCCGCCACAGTGAATTTGAATTTGTTCCCTGATGTGTCCACAAGACAAGAAGGGGGATCCGCTGCACCATTTACTTACTCAGCTTTCGTTATGCAGCGTCATGCTTGTCTGGGGGGGGGGGGACACCTTCCACTTCCAAACATTGCTGTGTTTTTTTCACAGTGTTGTAGTCGAGTCACCAACTGTCGGGCCCTGAGTCCCCAGTGTTCGAGTCCAAGTCCAAGTCACCAAAGAAGAGTCTGAGTCGAGTCATCATTACCTGAGTTTTGAGTCTGAGTTGAATTACGAGTCTAGAGAATCCGAGTCCAGGACTCAAGAACTCCATCACTGGCCCCTGCATGAAACAGTTACAGACTAAATATTTATCAATACCTTATATCACCTTTTTATGACACATAAAAGTAGTAAAAAACGTCATCCAACTTCCGAGTACGATTTCATAAATCCTCGAGTCCGAGTCCAAGTCATCAGTGCGTGAGTCCATGTCGAATCACGAGTCCAGAGAATAGCGACTCCAGTCCGGGTCCAGGACTCAAGTACTCCATCACTAGTTTTTCATGAATATTTCTGTAATCGTTTTTGTTCCCCTAAACGGATGATTGGTCCACTTATTTTTACCCGAGCCTCGTTAGCCAACATGTTTACGGCTACATCCAGGCTGGCCTTATGGTCACCGTAGCGACCTGGGTGGCTGAACCACCCACCATACTTCGCCCTGATAGGCAATCCCGAAATTTACCCGTTTCCGCCTCTAACAATTTGGACGAGGGGTTGGGTTTTAGAGACACAAAACACAGTGAGAATAAAATAGATTAAAGCAGATAAAAACAGAGGGCAGCAGTGAAAGATACACTTAATGTTGTGAAATCCCTGATTCAAATCTCACAGATTGCCTCTGATGTCCATTCTTCTGTCTGAACTGTCAGCCACACACAACCCGCTGCCTGCTTAATGTGTTGAGACCCTTAGACCAGGGGTCTTGAACATTTTTTAAGCCAAGGACCCTTTATCTGAGAGAGGGACGGAACAGGGACCCCCTACTACATGTATTATAAAGAAGGAAGTTGCATATTAAAACTGGGCCTACAATAAATGCCTAAAGCCTTTAAACATACCTTTTTAGTGCATAAAAAAACTAAGCTATAAAATAGGTTGCCATGATTTTATGAATCATGTTTTAATGTTAAATATCCATGAGGCATAGTGACTCTTAGGATGAACTGTATCTGTGGATCTTAGTGACTACCTTACCTATAGGCCTGACCCCCTCCTGACAGGAAAAAAGAAGAGGGACCACATTATACCTGTGTTGCGCTCCCTCCACTGGCTACCTGTTCGCTAAAGGGTCGATTTTAAAATCTTACTGTTAACGTTTAAATCTAGCCAAGGATTGGTGCTGCCTTACCTGACCGAGCTCCTTCATGCTCATACTCCAGCAAGAGTGCTGAGATCAGCCAATCTGCTCCTCCTACAATACGATACGATACGATACAATACGATACAATACAATACGATACAATACAATACGATACAATACAATACGATACGATACAATACGATACAATACGATACAATACGATACGATACAATAAGATACAATACGATACAACATGATACAATACAATACGATACAATACAATACGATACAATACGATACGATACAATACGATACGAAACGAAACGATACGATACGATACGATACAACTTTATTGTCAGCCAGGGCTGAAGTTCATTTTGCATCCCTGGGTAGCTCATATAAAAAAAGAGGACATAGAGACATACATAAGATGAATAACACCAAAGGACATACATGAATCATTACCACAAATGACATAAACACCCAAGTGTATAACAGAAAATGACATATACACAGACAAGGGATAGATTGATGTATGAACGAGTTTTTAAATCTGATGCGATTGAAAGAATGAACTCTAACACGTCTGTTTGAAGGCAGAAGCTGACATTCTCTGTGCAAAACATGTGAAGAGTCATTTGAAATATTCCTGGCCAGTCTGAGCATTCTATTATTGTGAGCTTCCTGAAAGGAGTGTGCTAGAGCTAGTCCTATAATCTTTGAACAAAGATGTGCCAAAAACCAGAATCATAACCAGAGGTGACCGAGCCATTGCTTTCGCCGCCCTTAACTTGTGGAACAGTTTACCTTTTCATATTAAAACCGCCCCTACTCTCGAACACTTCAAATCACTGTTAAAATCACATCTTTTTTCTTTGGCCTTTCCTTCCAAGTAAAGAAAGATGTTATTACCTTTTATTAGTTTATTATTGTCTTTTGTGATGTACTCTGTATTCAGTTGTTGTATTGTTGGAGTTTTTACCTTGTAAAGCACTTTGGTCAACCCAGTTGTTTTTAAACGTGCTATATAAATTAATTGAAATTGACATTTTATTTTTGAAAAAACATTCAAAAGTTGCAAAGGAACTCCCTTCATTCATTTTGCCAGATGATGGTCTAGTACCGAAAAGGTTTCCTACTATTACATTTATGTTTTGCAAATTAGACAGGGGGCGGGACTTTCTTTGCAACTTTTGACCTACTTATCCCCCTCCGACGCACCTGTCTCACATTATAGATGTGCAAAGTATTTTTCTGTACTGAAAAAAACTTTTAAAAAATGTACAATAATTTGGTGGCCCGCCTTAGATCTTCGCCTTAGAATATCAAAATTTCATTAAAATTATATTCCAAGGAAATAAGCCTTAAAATAAAAAAAATAAAAATGCAATTTAGCAAATAATTTATTATTGCAGACCAATACATGGGATGTGAATGTTTTGTTTTGTTTTGTTGCTGATTGACAGAATTTCCGCATCCATAAAGTAGTTTAGAAATCATTATAGAAAAAACTTACTTCACAAACATGTGTGTCTGTTCTCCAAAGTGATCCAGCTGATTGTTGTCAGTAAAGTACAGGAACGAAGGAAGAAGATAAATGGCGGAAGAAAACAATGTCCTGTCCATGAAGAGTGTATGCAGCTATTCACAGGTTACAATAAAGGCCTTGTTACTTTCTGAACACATTTGCAAACAGAGCCCCATGTTTCTTTGTTACTGACAGAGGGATCCAGATCAACAGGCATCAGTACAAATGGGACTGCTTCGGGATTTTCTCGCAATAAACATCTTCCCTCTGTTGGCCCCAGAAAATCAAAATGTTCAAATCAGCTTTGTAGGAGCAGCCAACTGTCTTACCCCCCAAATCATGTAACTCGGTCTTTATTGCTGGTAGGAGATTGTGAAAAATGCATTCTTTTTATATGAGTTACGTCATTGTTAGAGAGTCTGGCTTTCTCATTGGAGGACTATCTTGCTGCAGATTAGGTGAAGATTTCCCTCTCGAGTTAAGACTTTTTACTTCTAGACACCTGAATCTCTTTCGCATGAATAGAATGGAATTATGGGATCTTGGTTTGTGGGGACAGGGTGTTCTTTCCTGTTGCAGCGTCGATTTGGGATACAGTGAAGGCGTGTCATCAAGGTGTATTTTCACATAACTTTCACACATCTTATAGCTAGAGTATAGCTTTAACTGCACAAACTCTTGAAGAATACTTCTGACACTGTACATGTGCTCTCTACTACTGTGCTATTGGCATGCTCAAATAAGGGCTATATATACATGCATATTAATTTAGCTCTGGCTTCATGGGGTGCAGCCTCATCTTGCTAGCTAGTGAGGAGATCTTTAGGAAGCCATTACAAAATATGTGATTTGCATTTGTTTAAGCATGTGTGGGTACGCGATTTGTGCTGCCTGCACGATCCGACATGCGCATGCACAAGATGTCCGCGCATGCGCAGATGATAATCCTGTTTTACGATTTACGAGACTGCACGATCTGTGCTATACCATATAGCAATGAATGGCAAAGGGGAGTGTGGAGGAAACTGAAGGTTTGCAGTGACAGAAAGACTCAGACTTTAATAATTTTTAAACAAAATGGTGTACGTTCATGTAACATGTAACAACTCCTTTATTACTTTGGATTGGCAACCACGTAAACACCTTGTAATGCATAGCATTAGCTACATTTAAAAACATCACAACAAAAATAACAATGTCACCGAGGCGTAGGACACCGACGTCGATATGCGGTTTTGGATCAGTGACAATAAGTACTTAATTTAAATAGGAACTGCATAATGAATAACATAAACCGTCAAGTGTTTCAATGCGTGCGTGATACAAATAGTGTAGAGAAAGCGTCATGTTTTCTACTGCGCAAACGCATATCGGATAGTGCAGGCAGCACAGATCGCGTACCCACAGCATGTCCTCTCTAATTCTACCCTTGAAACCAAAGTCATATGTCATCCTAAGAAAGCACACATACATTAAGAACATCAGGTCATTGGGAAGCAGCTCCTGTAGCAAAATGCAAGCAGTGAGGGTAAAAGTGAAGAAGGGAAGGCTTTATTGATTGCGACTCTTGTTTTGGTCACTGAGTGGATCCACATTGCGTATCCACAGCTGGAAGGCCTGGTTTACACAGAGCCGTCTGTGATCAGGGAAATGTTTGATAGCTAGCTACTCAGCAAGTGTTTAAAAACTGCCTCGCTGCGTGCTGAGGGGGCGGGATAATGGAAGGGAAGATGACAAGGGTGCTTTGACAGCAAGCACGCTCAACGCGGGGGTATGCAGCTGTCTTGTGCTTATTTGTTTTACACTGTAAAAACAGAGCATTGTCAAGTTTCTGGCATGGCTTACAAACTGCCTCTCTCCTCGTAACAAAAGACTGGATATGAGCTGACATGTACGGGCTTATTGCTTGCAAACCATTTGAAAGGGAATGGGACATATGGTTAGCTGTTATGCTTGAGATTCAGGCTTGATTAGTGAGCGGATACTGGGTCTACAGTAACTGTACATCCTGTTTCCAAACTTTTAACATCTACAAGTCTTAGGTGTTTAGGTTGCTTGAAATGTTTGATTTATTTGTAATTGTCACCAGAAAAATGCTTTAGATTTAGCTTAGATAGAATGTATTGATCCCAAATTGGGAAATTTGAGTGCTACAGCAGCAAAATATCAGACACACAGCACACACACAGAATATACAAGAAATAATAATTAGGATTGAATACAAGGACAACTATTCAACATAACCATAGAAAAATACAAAGGAAAGAATGTACAAACGTATATACAAGTGGCAAATAAAAATGTACAAACTGCTTAAATAGTATTTATAAAGATGTAAGTTAAAGCTGTTTGTGCAAGTTGCACTTAGTGCAGTATTGTGTGGTATATGAGTCTTTTTTCCCTGCTATCACAGTCCTATACTCAACTAAAACTAGATCACACTACTTCAGTCCAGTATTATTAGTAGAAAGACATTTTACTGAAATCCCCTGGCCCACCAAACCATTAAAGTCAGTTTTGACATGCTTTTGAACAACAAATGTAAATTAGAGTTGGTTCACCTAAGGTCATTGGACCTCTGCTGTCTTTAGCTAAGACTCTACACACCAAACATGGTGCAGCTTTAGATAATGAGACTTGGAAACATCACTCATCTGAGAACAACAACAAAAATCAGACTCGTCCGTCGGAAGTCTTTAATTAGGGTGTGATGGTTTACTGGAAAAGAGTGAAACTGCAAAATGTGTCCAATACAGTATAGCACCACCAATTATATACAAATTATTTCAATTCTTTTATTTATTTATTTTTTGCAAAACGCAGGCTTCTTCCTCATCATTGTCACTCTGTGTGTGTCTGGGTGGAACGGCCAGCCTAATGGGTCACGCTGTGACTTTCCTGGCAATTAGCCTGTCGTTCATAGATTGATTTGTCCGTAGAATGGAGGTCATGTTGTGAGGTGTGGCGACGTCTCGGCCCCGGAGCCTGGGGTCCGGAGCACAGACCGTCTCTGCTTGAACTCATATGCTTTGGCAGCCACAGTTATTCTTTTGATGTGTTATTAGCTGTCTGCCTCTCATCCCGTGGTGTGTATGTGTCTGCGTGTGTACGTCGGAAATATCGTGTTACTTTCCTTCTCCCCGTGTTACACCAAAACACACATGTAGATGTTTGATGTACAGAAGAGAAAAAGGAAGCCTCTTTCCATTTAACACAACGTGGATCTTTAATCTCCTGTCAGCAGTCTACCATATAAATCACCAGCTAAATGTCTTGATAGTCTTAACGTCCAACACATCTTTATTTCCTTCTTTTAAAAAGACAGTGACACCGTTTGATCGTTTGGAATATTCCTAAAATAGAATGGAAAGATTACCTTGATACCAGTCATGAAATATCACCTTCGGGAATGACAAAATAATGCTTACTTTAATATTTGTTTTAAGCTTTGAAGTATTAGATCTACCATTATCTCTGTTAAATCACTAGAAAACCTTTTCAGTGTCCTCCTAATTCCATCTTTAAAAGACAAGTGACACATCAGATTAAGGGGCAAAGCAAGCTACCTCTTGTTTTTTGTGGCTTCAGATGGAAAGCTGAGAAATTAGCGAAGTGTTAAGATCCTGATTGGCAGCAGCCGCTGTTTCTTCCAAACACAAGAAAGAAGATGAATCAGACAAGAAAGCATCCAACAGAGTGGAGGCTGCCAATATCTAACTGGTGCAGTCTGCAGACCCCCCCCCCCTCTCCCGCCAGACATACCTACACCTCTGTACTCCCTCTCCTGTTAATTTTCAAATTAATTACTCATACTCATGGCATATGGTGATAGAATGTTTTTCATTATCACCTCAGAGGGGACACTTGCCACTGTTTAGGTGAGACAACTAGGTATATCACCTAGGTATATCAGCCCATCACCTGATTAACGTTCAGGACGGCGCTCGGATAGCTCAGCCTCAGTTGGTAGAGCGGGCGCCCATGTATAGAGGTTTACTCCTCGACGTAGCGACCGTGGGTTTGACTGCATGTCATTCCCCCCTCTCTCTCCCCTTTCATGTCAGCATGTTCAGCCGTCCTGTCGAATAAAGGCCTAAAAATGCCGAAAAAATAATCTCATAAAAAAATTTTAAATGTTCAGGGTCGCTGCAGTATGCAGATAGCAGAGAAATACCTAGATACAACAAGATGAGCCAAGTAACTATCACATGACGGATCATGGCAATGGATCTACTAGCAGAACATACTGTATCACACCTGCTGTCCCTTCCTCCCACTGATTGTGGAAATAAACTCTGGCACAAGTCGTAGCCTTCCCATAAAGAAAGCTAAAACTGCTCCTTCTCTGTCTGTGATTAGTGAACTGGTTTAGCTGGTGACCAGTGAAATACACACATTGACTTTAATGGAAACCTATTGACTCCGCCGCAGTTGGTGGAAATTTGGGGTAACATGCAAGAAAACGTCCCACCTTAAAAGTTGCCGGTAGCTGCTGGCGGTAGCCTCTGAGCCGCACAGTGAATGACATTTCTTTCTCAGCCTATAGCTAGCTAACTGTTAATTAGTAAAGATGACAAGGCAGCAAAATGTCCGTTTCACTTTGTAGTTGTAGTTGACTAATGTAGTTGAACTTGCTCTTGCCACTGTTTAGGTGAGACACCTAGGTATATCAGGCCTCACCTGATTAATGTTCAGGGCCGCTGCAGTATGCAGATAGCAGGCCTGGGTTGCACAGAGAAATACCTGCATGCTGGATCTGGTATACAGTCCGAGATACAACAAGATGAGCCGAGCAACTATCACATGATGGATCATGGCAGTCCTGCAATCAATGGATCTACCTGCAGAACATATCACACCTGCTGTCACTTTCTCCCACTGATTGTGGAAATGAAAACTGTGGCACAAGTGGCTGCCAGGGCCCCGGACACCCCGAGGCTGGGATTTGCTGCAAGTTATCAGACGCTGTCCGTGGTAATTCAGATTGATGAAAGATAAGGAAAACTGATCGTACGGGATGATGGACAGCTGTATCACAGATAAATCTGGCTATCTCCGACCCAGCCGAATTGACAATTGTGAGCACAGAGCGACTTCTATTTCAGACTCTGGCAGTTATTCTGCCTCCGTCACGCATGTTAGTGAGATGTCAACTGAAAGCTGAAAGTCCCAGCGCGACGCCATGCAAGCAGGGATATGTGTGAAATGATGTGAAATTTCCCAGACCAAATAACAAAATTGATATGTCTGAACAACACAGAGGTCTGCTCCATCTTATGGATATGCCTGCAAACCACTGCGCTAGTATTAAAGCATAACTTTGCAAAGAATCATGATATATCAAATCAAAGGCAACTTCAATATTTCCAGACACTTTTAGTCTTTGGTCTTATTTAGAATTATGAGTTTTGGTTTTCATGCACAGTGCCTGTTTCTTGAAGCAGCCCTGCTTTCAACCTCAGCATGCTTTTAATCTGACATAAGGAGTCTTGAATTGAGCATATTCACAGAGAATGTCTGATGAATTAACACAATCTTTTTTGAGCACAGGCATAATTACTATTTTTGTTTTTTTACAGCCACAGAGTGAGGATGAAACAGATATTTTTATTTAGACTGTGCATGTATATGGGATACATCAACAGCTGCAACAAGGCACAGCCTGCCAAGCATTTTACTAGATATTTAGCCTGGACAATACAATTAGAGCTACATTACGGCATCTGTTACTACAATTAATTGCAAAACTGAGGAACAGCTATTCATATTTAAATGCCGCAGATGTAAGTTAGTACCGTAACTGTAACACATGCATCACACTGCAGCAGCTAGACCTGGTTACGATGATTTCATTTTTTTTCACATTAAAAAAGCTAAAACTGCTTATTCTCTGCCCGTGAACACTGTTAGCTGGTGAGCAGCTTGGATATATTTGGAGCACATGCTCATTTCACCTGGTAAATGGCTGCATTTACATGGCACTTAACCAAAGTGCTTTACAATTTGCTCATTCACACATCCTCTTACATACCGATGGCAGTGAGCTACCATGCTACCATCAGGAGTAATTTGGGGTTGAGTGTCTAGCCATAGCACCAGGGGTGTTGTGCTGCCTGAGCGCAACGACAACTTTTTTCTACAAGTGAGAAATATTTTCTCAGTTCGCATTATCCGGTTGAATTTCATATTTTTGGTAAGCGCTTGAACATCCAATAATCACTAAAGTGTATGTCATGCAAGAGAGACAATGAAAACAAATGGAATGGCTGTAACATTTACATTTAAGTTGTATTGATTGATTTGCAGTCTATATCCACTACGTTCCCCTTTTTTGAATTGCTAGAGTGCCGTTGAAAATTCTGCCAGATGTCCCTTATTTTTGGCCGGATGTCCGTCCCCTTCCTTTTTCTTAGTGTTGGCGTTCTAACCTCCGGCTGATTTGTGAGGACTATGGTTAACTGCTCCTCAGATCTCTGCAGGGTAAATCCAGACAGCTAGCTAGACTATCTGTCCAATCTGAGTTTTCTGTTGCACGACTAAAACTACTTTTGAACGTACACACGTTCCACCAAAACAAGTTCCTTCCCGAGGCTATTTTGCAGAGGCACTGTGGCTCCGTCCAACGCGTAGAACCGCCCAAGACGATTGTGATTGGTTTAAAGAAATGCCAATAAACCAGAGCACGTTTTTCTCCCATCCAGGAATGCGGTGTGGACTAACCAGACCTTTCTCCACAGCGCTGTGGAGGAAGGTCTGGCAATGCGAGACTTGTTGATTCACAATGTTAACTCAAGAAAACATTCCACCTTAAAACCTTCTACCTGCCGGTAGCCTCTGAGCAGCACAGTTAATGAAATTATTTTCTTTTCTATAGATAACAGTTAACTAGTAAAAATCTTTGATTTTATAGTTATAGTTGACTAATGTATGTAAACTTGTGGTTAGATAACCTAACAATCCGCAATGTAACTGTGCGTGTGCATGAATTTGCGTGTGTCATAGGTTTGCTCCGGTACTTTAACAAATAGCACTACCCCAACCCCCAATCAAAACAACACAATTCTTCACTGCAGGTGCATTGGAAAATATCAACTTGGCACAAAGGAACAAATTCTGCAATCTGCTCTTGCTATAGCATCACCGGTTAGTTACAGAAAACTGACGTTTCCGCCCCTCCGGACCTTCATCAAGAGTATTGATATCATTGACGAAAAGAACTCAGCCTACAATACATTTATTCAATTACTGTGTCAGTATCAGTACGATATGTCAATGTCAATAGCGTTTGCCACTGTCATACAAACTCTATTTTAACACATCAAAAGGCCAATATGTCCCCACAGGGTAACTCACGACTTCATCAGTCTAGTGTAAGCATCGCCTACGAGCACGCTCCTTCAGCTGCTCTCCAGAGATGCAAACTGCATTGCAGGGTTGTTTAAGAATAAACTACAGCGGCCATGTTCACGGTAATGGAGGAATATGTCACCCTGTGCAACAGTATTGCCCTTTTATGGCTTTTTAATTGTTTTAGGGCAATAACAGAGTTGAGGCTGTGACTGCCCACAGTACAACACTTGTTAGTAGGATAAATATCTTATTGGTTTATTTTGGTCTCCAAAAAGAAAAAAACTGATCAAATAATGCCAGTGTTATGCTACAAATTACATGTATTACACTATCCTACGTTGTAGCTTTTTCTTATAGCACTGGTTGTAGATATTTACACTGCCATGGCATTAGCAAATATGGGAGTTTGACTAGTTCACTAGTGGTGTGTGTGAGTGTGTGGTCTTGTTTAACTATATTCGTGGGGTCCAAAAACTGTGAGTCCAGTATACGTGTGGGGTCCCGACAGCTTTGTGGGGCCAAAATGCTGGACCCCACACGTTTAAAGGTCTGTTTGAGGGTTTTAGGTTTTAGACTTGGCTTTAGGATTAGGGTTAGAATGAGGTTCTGGTTAGGGTGAGGGTAAGGGTTAAGGTTAGGCATTTAGTTGTGATGGTTAAGGTTAGGGTAAGGGGCTAGGGAACGCATTATGTCAAATTCGGGTCCCCACAAAGATAGTGCCACACAAACCTGTGTGTGTGTGTGTGTGTGTGTGTGTGTGTGTGTGCGTATGAGGATATTGATCCAAGATATTCAGTTGGTATGTTAGTGCCACGAGTCAGACTTTATGTATTCACTGCTCTATGACAACAGCAGCATGATAAAGAAATGTTTAGTTTTTTCTCTCTCTCTATTGGAACACTTGGATTGCCCTTTAATGACAGAAAAAACAGCATTAATTGGACTATTATTACTTAATTGGGTTATCTCTTTCATTTCAGTGTACATATGGAGATATGTGTTTTGCTCGGTGAGGAAATCTCTTGTTGTTTACCTACGAGCCCTTGCTTGTGCAGTATTTTGTCCATCCAAGCAGATCTGAACACCGTGGATGAAGGGGGTCATGCATAATAAGTAGCTGGCACTCATGTGTGGTTGACCCACTTGCTGCCAACAGCCCAGTCAACATGGCTGCAGCTATTAATTGTGTTTATCATGAAGTTGAGTAGAAATCCGGGCTACATTCCCAATGTTATTATCACATAGCAACAGATTATTTACAGCTCTTACTGTATTATTGATTGAGGTGGATCAGCAAAATACCAGTTATGGAAAATTGCTGATTTACATCATCTGACACACACAAACATATATGGTCAGGATTTATATTTGGCTTAGGTAGATAGATAGATATATAGATATTTTATTGTCATTGTGCTCAGAGTACAATGAAAGTCTGTTCAGCAGCTCTTCAGCAGTCTGCAGTGGCTACAGGTCTTGGAAAGAAGCTGTTTTTCAGCCGATTTGTTTTGCATTTTATTGCTCTGTACCCTCTACTGGAGGGGAGGGGAGACAACAGGCAGTGTCCAGGATGGGATGGGTCCTTTATTGTACATCTGCTTTTCTTTTTCAGTGGGCGAGTGTAGATATCCTTTATGGGTGGTAGTGAGGTCCCGATGACCCGCTGAGCTGCTTTCACCACTTGCTGCAGATGCTGCTGATCCTCCTGAGTAGGGATGGGTCTCAAGACCCGGTTCTATTAAGGACCCAGTTCCAAATTTCTTAAAACCAGAAAACCAATAAGGTCAGAGCTTATCGATACTGCTATTGAGACTAGTGGATCATATTACGCTATGTCTAAAAATAAATCATTCCCGTACCGGAAAAATGATTTACGAGTACAGTGTGTGGCGTAAAAACAAATCATTCAAAACATAGTCGGACAGAGACAGAAGAAATCAAACAGTCACCGACTCGCAGTTGTTGCAATGAAAGCAATAATAGTTCTGTTAAGATTAAGAATTTGTCGTCTCGTCTTTCCACCAAATAATAGAAAAGTACAGATAATGGTATCGATAAAGACTTGGATTGTTACACAGTCTCAAAAATTGTATCAATATCAATAAAAATTAACAATCCCCATCCCTACTCCTGAGTGCAGCTCCTGTACCACACTGTGCAGGAGTAGTAGTTTACATGCCAGCTCAGGCTGTTCTCATGAACCATTCGTACATATTACTACGAAAAGTAATGCACTGTAATTCCTATGTATTCCACGTATTGAGTAGTGTATGCACCACATTGACGGCTGCTGTATAAGAGTGCAAAGTTAGTTTTTGTACGATACCATACGAACCCGTTTGTGAATGCATTGGCCAGCTACATTGCATTATACATTATATGCAAGTAAATCCTCCTTACAACTGAATGTCCAATGTATTTTGTACGTTCGTTATCCCAGGTGATGAGAATCAACGCTCCTGCCACACACTATTACAGTCTTATAATACCATAGACATATTTTAAAAAATAAAACAAGATTAAAGCTGCAAGCAGCGATGAACAGGCCCTCGCCCCTCCCAGCACGTCAGGGGTACTGGGCAATTTACTTCAAATTTTGCACACAGCCTCAGTGGAGCATGGTGAATAACTGTGCCGAGTTTCGTCTAATTCAGAATATCTCTTGCCAAGATATGCAACACTTCCTGTTTTGACTGCCACCTTCAGGAAGTATGTCCTAGGTAATGTGCGCAATTTTGTAACTATCAAAATTCTTTTGAGAACTTTTTGTCATGAAGGTCCTTTCAATTTTTGGAGCTATATTTTCTCCTGTTTGGGTAAGCTGCTACGGTGAATCATGATGCCTCTCTTGCCCTCTATTTCCCTGCAAGGTTTGAGGTTGAATAAAACCTTGCTAAGGAGGCCTCCAGGGCGAATCAGAATGCAGTTTCATGTATGTGGCAGATTATATTCTGCAACAGCTCCCTGTTATGTGGACTTCGATCTCAGCCATCTCATCTTCTCCACCCCCCCTGAGGAATGTCTTTTTGCTACCACATCGTTCATAACGCACCAAGGCCAAACTATCAGCAGCTTGTTTTAAAGCCCTTTCAATTCAAACTTTGAACCTGAAGCTGCTAGGTGTTTTAAAGTTTGTCTCATGTGCTACCACATGCTTCAGAACTCATTATTTATTGATGCATTACATCTGAATCAACATGCATGCTGCTGGACTGTAACAGCTTTCAAAAGCTGCTCTCCACTCTGCTCTGGTCAATTTTCAAAAGAAACACCCTGTGTGGAATCCCGATCGTTTATCACGTCACTACACTATTCTAACAACTAAAACACTGCCACAAATCTTTGATCCTTGTCGCTCCTAACTGAACTAAATGGAGGAAACCATTTAACTATGTGGACTACTTACTTTTATGGTAGAAGCACAAATATCTAATAAAAATTACCAAAACAACAAAATCTGCGAGTCGGGCTCTGTTCCAGCGGTGGTATGATGTAGAAATGTAATCGGGACTTAAAAGTTCGGCCCGACAAGGCCCGAACCCGACAGAATTCGGCCCGAGCCTGACAAGTACATTTTGATTGACAGCTTTTTAAAAGCCTGAACCCGTTTACAGCCCGACATTATTCAAATATGCACACACACACAGCTCTTTTGCCTTTTGATGAGTAATTTTTACATAATTCATTCATGACTAACGTAGGCTATAGGCCACTTGGAAGTTGGAACAAAGAAATAAAATAAGTCCTCCAGAGGCCAGCCTCCTCAGCATCAATGTTCACGCTAATCGAAACGCAACCAGGAGCGCAAGCCAGAGCCCGGCCCGAGCCCGTGTAAAATGATAGAAATTAAGACCGAAGTCCCGTCGGGTCCCGTCGGGTTCCGGCAAAGAGCTTCAGCTCTAGTATGATGCTGGGCGATAGAAAACCTCGGTGCATCCACGCCTGGTGGAATCCCCGGGTAAGGGGATACTTTATGGTAGGGATAGGCCGTATTTTGTCAATTTGAAGATGATCTGGATCTGCCTTTAATTTGCCTGATAACTGATAGAGTTAATGAATTAAAAAGAGCCTTGTTTTGGCTCAGCTACAGCTGTGTCTGTCTTAATGTCCCGTCCACAACACTATCTGACTCTCTGTTACTCTGTAATGTGGAAAGTTTCTCATTTATTAAATAATTGCTTAAAGCATTTAAACAAAGATTTGTGTTGGAGTTTGTAACATTCCAAAATCTTAATTCTGACTAAAGATTTTCATTTTCACTGTAAATGCATATCAGTTCCAGTTGGTTATGGGTGTCATTAATAATCGGTATTGGTATTGGCCTTGAATAACCAGTATTGGTCGATCCCTACTTCATGGACTACCAATAATAATAATTTAATAATAATTTATTTGCTATAGCACCTTTTACAGTCACATGCTTCACATGATGAACATTTGTTAAAATACAGTAGGATCCAAAACAGAAAATGAACAAGCCAAAACAAATACAATAGCAATGAAGGTAAAAGACTAAAAACCCCAAATTACTAACTTGAGACAAAGTGAGTTGAAACAAGTGTATCTTCAGCTGCTTTTTAAAAGCGTCAACCGAGACTGCAACACTTTATGTTTCACAATTGATGACAGGAGTGGAGTGATCATTCATATTGCTCAGCCGGAGCTTACTGTTGTTACTTAGAGAAAATGCAACTGCATTTTTTTACATGGCTGTGTATACGAAATGCAGCAGATCCAGTATTCTCTTTAATCCGAGATGCATGTCTATGGATATAACACATTTCCTCACGTAGACTGGACAAGACAGGCGTTAAGCTTTTTCCCTGCCTGGATGGATGCCTCTTGAGGATAGATACAGAACGCTGCTGAATTATTAACAGCGTTCCATCACCAAACCGACAAACCAGATAATAACCTGAACCCATACTTAAGACTAAATGCAGCATAGAGAACCAGTCACTGTACAAGTGATCAGCCCAAATGAAAAACAAAGGCTTTTGTCTGCTCTGTGAAATTGGATCAAACGCATATGTGCCGTGTTGGTTTTCATCCGGATCTCTCAGGATGAGAACAGTGAGAATCACGGCAGGATCAGCACTGCAGGCTGCGCTTCTGAAAGTGGCAATGACCTCCAAAATATGAAAGAGAAAATATAAAAAATTGCGAGGGGAGCCTCTGTACAACATACACAACACACAAGAACAACACACATAACACAAGAAAATGCCAGAAACTGGCTTACACAGACGTACTGCAGAAAAGGGAGAAATGTAGCTATAATATAATAATAGTTTTTTTTAAATGCATTATGCAAAAGGTTTTTTCTCCAAGTTTCTCAGACTAAGATGTGGATTGTGACCGGCACTCCCAGCAGACTGTCATTTTTCAAAATGCCATTGTCATCTGCATTTCAAACAGCTGTGTCGAGGTGCTGAAAAGGACACGCTTTTTCTTTTGCTTCAGAACACATCATCAGCCACAGACTGACATAGCACTCATACCTCCAGGTACTGCAGAATGCGGGCCCAGCTGTTTCACATTCCTACCCACCTGTGATATCCTTCAGAGTTGTTTAGCTCTGACTGGCAGGTATTTGGTCTGACACACATATCAGATATCTCGGATATGTCTCTATCAAAATGCTACATTTTCTGTGATGTTGCAAATCACCCCATTTCACAAAGGAAGCATTATGTTCATTTGTCGACACGTGCACATTCTCAGTGAAAGGTTCTTTTCCTTGTTCTCGTCATTGACAAGATGAGTGAAAGGAAGATGCAGCGGTTTATCTCTGCGCTACACCCGCCCCACGAGTCAATCATTCACTGCCATATAGCTGGAAGGTTCAGCAGAATTTGAATGTGTGAGAGATAAAAACAAGGTGTTGTTAATACAACACTTACACCTTTTCAAAATTGTCTGCACATCATGAGACATCACTTACCGAATGGCATTCACCAAGATGCACAAATGCAAAGCAGGCAGCCCCAAAGTGTAAAAGCAGATCTGTAATATTGAGTACAAAGAAAAATCACATAACATAATTATTATGGTTGGGTACCGAACTCGGTTCTTTTTTGTGTACCGACCGAGGTACACCGTACTACCGAGGACCGATTCACCCAATGCCGATAAAGCGGTTGCAAATGTGGTTACAGTTTTTCAAAAGTGCACGCAGTCACCGTTCACTGTGATATGATATTAACGGCGAGGCGAAAGCGGTCGCGGTGCTGTTGACGTTCCACTTCCTCTGAGACAGGCAGGCAAAACAGTGGTTTCTTTGCCCTGGGGAATGACTGACAGGCTGAGGTTGAAAGGCAAGGCAACTTTATTTCTATGGTACAATTCAAAGTGCTTTACATAAAACTAAAGAGCAATTAAAAACAGTCACGGAAATAAAACAGGCTAAAATAGAATAATATACAAATACAAGAATAAAAGTTACAGTGAGTAAGAAACAAATAATTATTTGATTTAACAGGTTGATATAATTAAAATAGTTTTGGTGCATTAAAAAGCATGCTCGTTAAGATACCAGCAGACAAGCTAATCCATTACAATTTAGTGCATAAAAAGTCAACAAAATGAAGTGTTTGAACCTCATTATTAAAGTCAAAATGAGTGGAATAACTGCAAAAAGGTCCAATTTTTGATAAAAAAGATCCCCCCTCCCTTCCACTAGGCTGGCTACGGGCCTGTACCCTCAGGCTACTAGGAGCCTAAATAAGGTCACTAGGTAAGACTGCACAGTGCTTAAAAAATAAGATTTAAAAACTCAGGATTCACTTTATTTTCTGTAGTCCTTGTGCTCCTGTACGACTCAGTGGGTAGAGCATAACACCAACAGTACACTGTCATAGTCAGGGATTTTAGTTATTGTTGGCAATAATCAATCAACTTTTATTTTTCACACAACTCAGATGAAGTATAATTCCAATGAAAAGTTATCCCATCAGCTCCTTCAACTTGTGAATGATTCATCATAAAACAGGATTTGGCCGTCAGATCGGCACACAGAAAAAGAGTCACTCGGATGAATGGCACCGGCACTCCAGGATCCTGCCAAGTCTCTGCGAAAGGACACCACAGCTTCCCGCTGAAAACCGACACAGGCCACCCAGCTCACTGTCCGACACCTGCACACTGGCCAGCAGGACGCCCAGCAGAGAAGTGGCAGTTGGTGTTTTATTCCACCATGCTCTCCTCGGTGCCCTTCTGATGTAGAGATGGATGCAGATATGGTCTTGCTTGTCCACTTAGTCGAGATCACATTTGAAAACTTTCACCGGCCAGGCTAGCAGAGTCAGTGGGAGACATGACATCACCGTCCAACTTCAAACACAAAAAGCACAACTAATATTTGTAAAATAGATGATTCAGCATACTTCTTCTGGAGCTGATGGAAGAGGAGAGGTCCACACTGCATTGGTGTCAAAAATGCTAAAAATAGAAGCAGTAATGGTACTGTAAGGTGATCTTGAAGAGCATTTTTTATAGTATGGACATGAAGAAGGACAGCTATTTTTATACCATGTGAGAATGGTTATTGGTAGTGAAGGCCAAATTTAGCCTCATAAAGCTTTGTGAACCATTTCCTTTATTTTCTGAGCCCACTAGATGGCGCTCTTGGTTTAAAGTAAAAGGCTCAAGGAATGGCGACGCAGTGTGCTTTCAACCCTTTCTAGTGGGCTAAAAAAATTAAGAAAATGGTTAATGAGGCTTCATTTGGCCATCACTAGTTACTGGCGAGATATATGGGATTGAAACGATTTCGTGAACTATTTCACTTTAGTGAAATAAAAGAGATTTTCCCGCGAGAAATATCACTAAACTCGACTTGTATACTTTCCGTCACATTCCAAATTGGTAAAATCCAAGTGTTCTGAGGACAGCTGAAGTGTGTTTCAATGACCTTTTTGAGTGATATGTGTGGCGTAACATCCAGGGGAAAAGGTAGTCGACTTTGTACGAGATATAATCTCCTCTGGCATACGTGGTGAAGTGGGTGCAGAACAGCTTAAATCAGCAGAAATCCAAGAGATAACAGAACGGTCCCGGGCTACTTTTATGAAACTTGCCAGACACTCTCCACTCCTCTGGGGAGGCTTGGCTGTGATTGCTGGCAGGACTAACAACATCCTACTGCAATGATAGAACCATGAGAGATGGCATATTTTTCCGAAATGATGTGCAGCTAAATTGATATCTTGATCCGGCGAGGCCTTTGCTTCGGTTCGCACGTCAGACATGAGGTTCTAGGGCCAGATCTGGCATCCATAAACGTTCTGCTAACTCACAGATGAGTTTAATGAGCTGTCAATTCCTTTTGATCCGCTGGTTCTCCGTCTGTCCCACAACACAAACTAAACATGCTTCCCTCTCGCTGCTCTGTGCCAGTGCTCTGTACATCAGTGAACAAGCACACACAGCAATAACTCTCACTTGCAGGTATCTTATTTGTAAATAGAGATGCATAATCAAATACTCTCATGGACTACTGGAGAAGGAAGTGTTTATCCGACAGTGGGTTTAATTGTAGCCCCGGTTTTGGGCTGATTAACACTTCAAATTTACGACTGAAGCATCTGTGTTTACTACTGGATGTATAAAGAGAGTGGATGCAGGTGGATCCTCTCATGCTGATGATGATCAAACCTTAGACACAGTCAGCATGCACATCTGACATGCTATTGAGCAGTATACATTACGAGACGTCCGTGTGTTCATTGAGCTCAGCCTGTGACGGTCTGATAGTTAAACTCCAGCAACAGTTGAGGTTAAAATGGACGTTTTCTTTATAATCAATTCTTTTTCATTACGTTCTGATGATTTTCTCAATTCATTGAATATTAGATTAATTATTAATTAAGATTCATCAGACATCAGAAAACTGTGAAAAATGCTCTTCGCAATTAGCCAGAGCCTAAGGTGAGTTCTTAACATGCCAGTGGAAAACCCAAATATTTTCTGTTTTGAGAATGAATTCAAGTTAAGGAAAAGCATCACATGCTCACCTTGCTTGTAAAATATGTTGCATTTCACCACTGAAATCAGTAGGTCATGTGTTGCACAGAACCATGTGAGAAGCCGTCATTGGAAACTGTTTAGAAAAGAGCAGGCACTTTCAAAAAAATACCTGGCAGGTGATTGGATGAACCATCTGTCTATCACGTCCGCCATTGTTGTTTTGAACAGTCTCGTCCGTCATACACACATAAACCCAACCGTAGTTGGCAGTAGCTCCTCACCGGACGCTGACTGGTTCGGTCCACTGCTGTTCGGACACAAACGTACTACTTAAAGCTAGTGATGGCCAAACAAATCCCACTAGATGGTGCTCTCTGTTCAACAAAGGGTTGAAAGCACACTGAACAGCTATTCCTTGAGCCTTTTTCTTTAAACCAAGAGCGTCATCTAGTGGGCTCAGAAAATGGTTTACAAAGCTTTATGAGGCTTCATTAGGTCATCACCACCCACCCACCCACCAGGGGCACATAATTCTGGGCCCTGTAGAAATGCATTCTCTATGGGCCCCTCCCCACATCCACAGCTATTCATTCTAGCATATTTTTGGGCCCTCCTCACATGAGGGCCCTGGGTACTCAGTCCCATTTCCACCCCCAGTCCAACACCCCTGAGCCTGACGAGATGGATTTTCCTGTGATATGTGATCCCGTGATTCTCGTGTGATCTTGTGGGGGAAATTACATTTCAATGTGTTGTTAGTTATACCACACATTACACACCAGCCCAGAATACACACACATGCCCAGGACCTATACATGCACTAATGGAGAAATGTCAGAGTGAGGGGGCCCATGACAGGCGCGCCGAGCAGTTTGGGGTTCGGTGCCTTGCTCAAGGGCACCTTGGCAGTTCCCAGGATGTGAACTGACACCTCTTCAGCTACTAGTCCACACTCAATACTTTGGTCCGTGTGGACACGTGAACAGGCGACCCAAGCCAAGTCCCTACGGACTGAGCTACTTCCAACCCACATATGATCATGAATCCAAATCAAATGTTGATCTTGTTTTAAATAAAATGGCTCAAGGAATGGCAATTCAGTGTGCTTCCAACCATTTGTTGAACAGAGAGCGCCATCTACTGGGCTCAGAGGAAGAAGAAATGGTTTCACGAAGCTTCATTTGGACGTCACTAGTGAGCACTGTCCCATGACGTTTACGACGCCTGTGTTGTCCCCCGAGACCGGGCTTTTTCACGGTGTATTCAGGGGGCAGGCAGCTAGCGGATCAAGGAGAGATGTCTACGATTTGAGACAAAAATGAAATCGCGCTGAAACCATGCAGGAACTCCTAGTGCACCTTTAAACTTTGTTCGTCTGATAACATGCTTCAGGAACTGTTGTGAGGATTATTAGGAATTCCTTATACCGTTCGACATGATGTTTACAGCATGTTTTTTGACTTGAGTCAAGACTGCTTTAAAGGGTTAAACTTGTGGGTGTGCTAAATTCAATGACACCTCAGTAAATACATGTGCAACGCATTATTGCAACTCTGAAAAACAGGTTAAGGCCAAATTCAGCATGCAACACTGTAAACATAACTGAAAGCTTTTCTGGTCCTTTATACAGTCCAGACTATACTGAGGCTGGTTGCATTTAGGGAGCAGCTTAACAGCCAGGTGATCTGTTCAGGCTACCCTTTCAGCAGACAAGGATGCTCTAAGATTCTAAGACTCTTTTTCCACCTTTCCAACGTTGGAATTGGAACAGCTGACAGTTTTTATGATTTAGCACACTTCACACCGATTGGGCAGGCACAAAAATTAGGTTTAGGGCTGGGCTGCCCTTTGAAAGGCAAAGATTTGATTTGAATCGGTCGCAACATGTCAGGTCGGCCAAAATGAAGGCCGACAGCACTGACCTCGCCAGACTGTCCGACGGCCGATTATCGGGTTGGTGTATCACTGCCTTAAGGTAAACAGATGTTTTGGGGAACTCGCTGAAACAACTGATGCTGTCATTCTTCTTGAGAGGACAGTCTCCTGACTAACACGGCCTTCATGTCTGCAGTAACAATTCAGACAGTCAGTACTAACCACTCTGAACAGAGAAAAACTCAATGCAAACTAGCACAAATATATTTATTAGACTTACAAGTATCAAAAGCCTAATTCAAACGCACAAAACATACAAAACATGGCGAGAGCCCAGCTTGTCATGAACCAGCTCAAATTCACAACAAAATAAGAGAGACCCCACACAATTCAGCGTTAAATTAAAGCCAGTCTGTATCCACGACCTTCCACTTCAGGGATTGCTCCATTGCCGCCGGATATTCCACCGTATGTCCTTCTGATGTCTGTTGTTGGAATTTTAAACTCTGGTGGATTAATGAAGACCATGGTTAACTGCTCCTCAGATCTCTGCAGCTAGACTATCTGTCCAATCTGAGTTTTCTGTTGCACGACTAAAACAACTTTAGAACGTACACGTGTTCCACCAAAACAAGTTCCTTCCTGAGACTATTTTGCAGAGGCACCGTTGCTTCCTCCACAAAGCAGGATATTATACCCAGCCAGACAAACACCATAATGTGTGCTTCTGGTTGGAGAGTGTGTGTTTTACTCTCACCTTGGCAGGCCAGCTGCCGTGTAACACATGACTGGAGGACACTTAAAGGAAAGTGGCTGCTTAATATTGCAACAGGGCACTATTGTTTGATGTTCCTGGGGTGGCCGGTAATGGAAAACAAAGCCTCACTTTGATTGTGCTGCTCTGGGTTGTGATGTAAGGCATTACATTGTTTTCCAATATTCAATGTGCTGGGGGGGGTGGAATTGATTCTTTGAAGTGATTTTATGAGGGCATTGTCACGCTGCTTATTATTGTCTGTTGGTGTATCAGCTCATAGGCATGTTTAGGTGAAATTGAACCTGTATGTGTTATGACACGTTGCATTAAAGAATATGCACATAAGGAACGCATCATGATCCCATCAGAACATGTTACAAAACATTGAGTGTGTGTATATTTATATGTCATATATCCACAAGTTTTAATTTAATTATTTTCTTTTTAATATGCTGCGTCAGTGAATACTACCTGTGTTGTGAATAGCACTTGTTATTGGATCCCAAGAGAATTAATATTACTGTTGTCCAAAGGCAATGCTGTTTGACCCCTGAAGGATTTTCAATGTGTAGGATGAAACATTGTATTTACTCTATATCACGCACGTTTATAATGTCATTCTGCTACCTCTAAAAACTACAAAGGAGTGTAAATGCCTCTTTTTCCTTAAAGAGCCCAAAAGCTTAACATTACCATTACATGTCATTTAGCTGATGCTTTTTATCCAAAGCGATTTACAATTGCCATATACTGTTTGTCAGAGGTTGCACGCCTCTGGAGCAACTGTGGGTTAATGCCTTGCTCAGGGACACATTGGTCGATGTATCGCAGTGGGACTTGAACCCAGATCTCCCACACCAAAAGGAATGTGTTATATCCACTGCTCCATCACCACCCCTTAAGAAATAGCCATGTAAAAAATGTAAATGTAAGAACCCATGTAATCATGTAAGTGATCATCTAAAAATGAGAATAGTTTCTCCATATAACCAGTGGTGGAAAAAATATTCAGATCCTTTACTTAAAAGTAAAATGATAGTAAAAGTACTAATACCAGACTTTAAAAATACTCTGTTACAAGTAAAAGTCCTAAATTAAAAATGTTACTTAAGTAAAAGTATGTAGGTATCATCAGGATAATGTACTTAAGGTATTAAAAGTAAAAGTACTCAATGCAGAGAAATCCTCACATTTTAGAAAGTGTAAAGGATCCAAACAGTTGTGTGTTTAATGGTCTAATCATCTCAGCTGGACTTGTAGCCGTTATATTGTTGGTTAGTTTACTTTAGAATAAAACATCAGATTTTATAAACTACATGTGTTTTGTGTGCAGAAATCTTAATGTGTAAAGTAACTAGTAACTAAAGCTGTAACAGATGAATGTAGTGGAGTAAAAAGTACAATATTTCTCTCTGAAATGTAGCTGAGTAGAAGTAGAAAGTGGCATGAAAAGAAAAGACTCAAGTAAAGTACAAGTACCTCAACATTTGTATTTAAGTACAGTACTTGAGTAAATGTACTTAGTTATATTCCACTGCTGCATATAACCGAGAAGAATTTGTTTTTGTTACGATGTCAGCAACACGCTGAGTTTAAATATGAATATATGAAATATGAATGATCCTAAATAAAGAACAGTCGTTAGAATAAACACAACAGTGCTGACTTTACCTGTTACCATAAAGACAGAAGTAGAGCTGGCTTCTTCTCTTCTCCAGCAACACTAGCCGTGGTCTTGAATTGTTTTCCACGAGGAACGCCAGTTTGAGCCAAAATGATGCTGATTGTATTATCTACCTTTTGATAACATGGGAAGTGCTGCTGCTTCTGCGTTTCCCTATTTGATTTATAGTCTGATATCATAGATTGATACGGAACAAATTACCATTCTATTTGCTCATTTTGTTCCTATCTGTATCATGCTATTTTTTTCCCACCAGAGTAATAACCAGTGCTGGCTCACCACATTTGTAAAGGTTACAGTGGCATAGAGTATGTCTAAAACTGGCATGGTGTCATCAATTTATAGATGACTAAAATCTGTTTAAAATGTGTTTTCTAAAAATAATAATACATTTTATTTGTAGAGCACTTTTCATTGAGTGTCTAAAATGATATAAATGAACACAAATTGATGCCTCTGTCACTCCTGCTTAGCATTTTAACACAGATAGAATAATGATGTTGGCATGGGAAAGCGACTGGGTTTAATGATATCCTATATTCATTGTCAGAACAGTGTTAGCAAGTTAAACGTTGTGACAGTCTGAGATGTAAATCGTGAAACAGATTTATTTCAGAATCCGTGTGTTTGTGTGGAGTATCATGTGAGGGACACATGATATAAGGACCCAAACACAACGTTGAGTTTGATGTCAATATTCTCTCCAGGTATTGTCAGGATGATGTGAAGGCTAATCTTACCGTTATCAAGCCTTCACCTGTGTAATGTTTGAGATGGGGATCCATGACGTACTTTATCATACTGTCACAGTGGTATCAAATATATATAAAGATTTATATATGTTGTTAAAGTTTGGGTAGTCTATATCGACGATGTTTCATTTCCGGGATTGTTCAGGTGCCACCGGAAATTCCGCTGGATGTCACTCATTTTGGGCTGGATGACCGTCCCTTTCCTCTTTCTTTGTGTTGGCGTTCTAACCTCAGGTGGATTTCTGAGGACTATGGTTAACTGCTCCTCAGATCTCTGCAGGGTAAATCCAGACAGCTAGCTAGACTATCTGTCCAATCGGAGTTTTCTGATGCACGACTAAAACTACTTTTGAACGTACACATGTTCCACCAAAACAAGTTCCTTCCAGAGGCTATTTTGCAGAGGCATTAGCGCCGCCCAAGATGATTGTGATTGGTTTAAAAAATGCCGATAAACCAGAGTACGTTATTCTCCCATCCCAGAATTCTGTGTGGACTACCCAGACCTTCCTCCACAGCGCTGTGGAGGAAGGTCTGGCAAAGCGAGACTAGTGATAAACTGATGACGCCCATTCAATCGGCTGATAACTCAAATTCGAAGCGGGAGCTAAATCAAGACCTTTAAATTGACAAGGTGTTGTGTTTTTACACATCGTTCTGTTTTTTGGCAGGACAAAAATCTGATTTCAAATCCGATTTCAAAATTTAACTATTTGTCACCAAAATAAGTAGCCAAAATCAATTTTGTGAATTCAAAAAGGGAAAAGCAATCTGTCCAATCTGAGTTTTCTGTTGCACGACTAAAAACTACTTTTGAACGTACACATGTTCCACCAAAACAAGTTCCTTCTAGAGGCTATTTTGCAGCGGCACCGTGGCTCCGTCCGGCCAAGACGATTGTGATTGGTATAAAGAAATGCCAATAAACCAGAGCACGTTTTTCTCCCATCCCATAATGCTTTGTGGACTAACCAGACCTTCCTCTGCAGCGCTGTGGAGGAAGGTCTGGCAATGCGAGACTATCCAAAAGTTACATTAAATGGCATAAGCTGTGTTTAAACCTGTAGAGGGCAGTTCGCTATACATATTTATAGCAATGTGTAGAATTCCAATACTTATTTTGACCTGAATCCACCAACACTACTGAATAACCATAAACATTGGTTCAGCTGTAAAAAAATAAATAAAAAAAATGGTTAAGGTGTTTAGTTACATTACAATTAAAAGTAATTACATTAAAAATAAATATACCAAAATGTGATGGTGTAATGTGAAAAGACATTGGATACTGGCAATTACTATGGCAACATTGCATTATTTGAAGTGGAACTGTTTACATGTCCATTACTAGCTCCACCAGTGTATTTACCACCACAAAACTGAGTACACTCAGCATTCACAATCTATTTACATTCAAACAGCATGGCTAACAGTGTTATTACAGCTCCAGAGAGAATGTTCTGAATGCTCTTCAGTGTTTCAGTCAAGTAGAAAGCAGCTTACTCAGAAAAATGAGACAGATATTATTATTATTATACAACATAGGCATGGTTGTTACATAATTCCATGAATACCTATAGTCATGCAGGGTGGTGACATAAAGAGTGTGCAGGCATTGCTTGGTAATAATAAACATACATCTCACTAAATGCTGCACAATCATGTGTTTTATATTCATTTGAATGGTCATATTAAAAATCTAAAAGTTATTAACCATTTTACACATCAGACAACTTGAACATTTTCTTCATGTCAAAATGAGTCAATTAGATGGCTATTAATTGATATATATAATTTTTGGCTATCAATTGATTAAAATATTTAATCGCAACTAATAGCATGATTGTCCATAGTTCCATTGCCAGACCTTCCTCCACAGCTCTGCTCTAGTCCACACAGCATTCTGGGATGGGAGAAAAACGTGCTCTGGTTTATTGGCATTTCTTTAAACCAATCACAATCATCTTGGGCACTAAGCGCCGGACAGAGCAATGGTGCCTCTGCAAAATAGCCTCAGGAAGCAACTTGTTTTGGTGGAACGTGCGTACGTTCAAAAGTAGTTTTAGTCATGCAACAGAAAACTCAGATTGGACAGATAGTCTAGCTAGCTGTCTCACAAATCCACCAGAGGTTAGAACGCCAACACAGACATCCGGAGACAGACATCCGGCCGAAATGAAAGACAGACGGAATTTCCAGCAGCACCTGAACAAAGCCAGGAAGTGGAACGTCCATAGATAACTTGCGATTAATCGCAAATTAATCAAATGTTTTTATCTGCTCTAAATGTACTTTAAAAGGGATATTTTTCAAGTTTGTAATGCTCAAGTGCTATTTGAGACTGGTAACTCAGTTCACATGGACAGTACATGCAGATAACTTTAGTCTTGTGGATTAAACCATCTGGAAGGGCTTTGAGGGCTTGCCATTTAAAAGACTCTTTTCTTTATCTCTTTCTGCTCAAGGAGCTTTGATTCTTTTCTTTTTTTATAGGTCTTCAGCTGTTTTTTTTATGATTACTGATTTAGTTAAGTTTAGTAAGTAATAAAGCCTGTTACTCAGAATGGGATGTCTCTCTTTAGATGAAGTGTGTAGCTCTGATTCAGGTTTAGGTTTAACCTCCGAAGCCGTACAGGTTTCCGCCCTGCCTCTTCAGAACGTACGCCACATCCATGGCTCTCGCATCACGTTCTCCAGGAACACCTTCAGCAGATGGCGGGTCTCCCCATAGATCAGAACCAAGATGCACAAAACTTTACGGTTTCTGCTAGCCATCCACAACACAATGCTGCGTCGCTTCCTGATTTTCCAAACCACCCCGAGGCCCAAATCACAGACCAGGTGTGCGTAAAAAAAAAAGAGTGCCGTTAAAAAGGATTTTGCGTTAACACGTTATTATCGCATTCATTTTGACAGCCTTAACAGAAATAGAACTAATTGATAAATACAATTACTTGAAAGTAAAAATGTGTACTCTAACAACCCTGCAAACTTTAGAGCAACCTGTAGTTGCTAGAAATATATAAATACTGTACCCAAACAGGCCTCGGGAGAGTTACAAGAGGGGACATAAACAATACAGTTCCATCCGAAATATAAATATTAATGCAGTCATAACATTGCATTCAGCAGCATCTAATTAACAGCCGTAGGAGATACCATTTGTAGCATGGACTGTAAATCCATTTGAACAAAGTGAGGGCCACCACCTCTGTGTTGTGTACTAACACATTCAAAGAGGCTGACTGGAAGTAAAGACACAGAACATTTATGCAGTTCATTTCATTCAAAGTGCTTTAAGGCATTATAAAAGGAATTAATAAAACAACATACAAGACAGGGAAATTAAAAATCAAAAAATGAAGAAAATGATGAAAAGTAGTCTGAAATGTTAGTAACTCACAGAGGAAAAACATGAACGCTTTTAGAGTCATTTAAAGGGAGGCAGGGTTAAAGCAAGTTCCAGATCCTCTGGAAGGCTCTTCACTATACTGTACATGCAGCATAAAACTAAACTCTGCTTCACCCTGTTTGGAGCAGTTAATGGACCACTCCCAGCAGAGGGACAGGTCTACAGGGTTTTTATCATGAGAGAAAATCAGAGCTGTATTCTTGCACCGAACCATGGAGGAAACAAAGAGCATCAACCTCTCAATATACTGGAAACATGTTCATAGATCTGAGATTTGAGACCAGTGGTTGAATCTAAATAAGTACATTTACTCTAGTCTTTTCTAATCATGCCACTTTCTACTTCTACTCCACTACATTTCAGAGAGAAATATTGTACTTTTTACTCCACTACATTCATCTGTTACAGCTTTAGTTACTAGTTACTTTACACATTAAGATTTCTGCACACAAAACGCATGTAGTTTATAAAATCTGATGTTTTATTCTAAAGTAAACTAGCCAACAATATAACAGCTACAAGTCCAGCTGAGATGATTAGACCATTAAACACACAACTGTTTGGATCCTTTACACTTTCTACAATGGGAGGAAAGTTCTTTACTTTTAATACTTTAAGTACAATTGCCTGAATATACTTACATTCTTTTACTTAAGTAACATTTTCAATGCAGGACTTTTACTGAAGTAAAGGATCTGAATACTTCTGAGATGTGTAATGTTGTATGTAATGTTTTCAGCTTCCTGACTCTAAATTTGACTTTTATGAACAGTCACTGTTCCAACACTGCTGGCTATAGTTGTGAAATGTAAGGAGGCAGGTTGGGGCGGGGGATGTGTCAAACAAACACCTGGGAAAATGTTTGTTTGACACATCCCCCGCCCCAACCTGCCTCTCTACATGGTATTTTGGTGCTCTTTAACTTCCTCACCTTACTTCGTACTTTGCTCCCATCAGAACTACTCCAGCCATATAGTGTATATTTATTCTTTCTGAATTCAGCCATGATACATTTATACTAATTTCCACTGACTATGTTCCTGGCTGTGAGTATGTTTAACAGTACAGGACCGAAGACCCTAATGTTTGACATAATGGATATCATGTCTTTTTTTAAAACATAATATGAGGTTAAAGAGTAATGTGATAGTATCCATCTATCCATCATGAAAGCTAATTATAAAGAAAATGCTACAGAACAAATTGCATTCAGAGTGATGTACTAATTTATTTTCATTCAGTCCATCCAGTGGCACATGACATCTGGCTGTTTTGTCTGTTTTGTTCACGTCCATGTTGCATATTTAAAGAGTTTGGCACTCAAATGAGCTTCACATTTCGGCATTTTGCCCACCAGTGCTGGGATGGCCTGTTTGGGCTCACATTTACCATGCTATTAATGCCAAATATCTTGATAAAAGGGTTTTTATGATTTTATGAATGTGTGTAAATGCTGTTTACCATCTATTTTTCTGATTCTCATGCCTGGGCTTCAGGTGTTATCCTCATTCTGACTCTGGCTGTATAACCCTTCTTGTTCCTGCTCACTTACAGCTGTTCTGCATCAGCTGGTTTAACAACAGGATAATGATAGAGTCATTCACTCCCATAGGGTTTCTGCAGGTTTCACCAAGTCAAATGTAAAGGCAGTTACACACCAACCAGACGGCTGACCGTTGGCAGAAAAGGCAGTTGGACTGATCAGTCTCCCAGAGTTGGTCAAAAAAGTGCCTCGGAACACACCGAAGAGACGAGACGTAATACGTCTCCATAAAAGCTGGCGACGCTAATCTGTATTGTCGCCCAAAAATGAAAACTGGCAGCTGATCGGACGAACGTGTCACATGGATCTGGCTGCTGCTTCCGGATTTTGGATTTTCCGAACGCCCATTAATGGCGACTCATTCAGAATACGATCTCATATTGTACTAAAATAGTTCACCGAAACGTGTTTCTGAAAACATTTTAAGAGAGAAATAGGCCGTGCAGTTGCTGAATCTGTCTTCATTTCAGATCGACAAAGGTCAGTTTAAAAGATTTTCGTCAGATTTTGAGAGACTCTAGTCATGCTCATCCCGCTTGCCATTTCCGGGTGAGTCCCGACTGCCCTGTCTCTGACTGAGCATGTCAGGTCGGCCAAAATGAAGGCCGACAGCTCCTCCAACGGACGACGGCACGGAACACACCGAACAGACTCGAGTCACTGACCTCGCCAGACTGTCCAACAGCCGATTATCGGCCCGGTGTGTAACTGCTTTAAGACTTTTGAAGACTTTTTCAGGACCATTATTAATAAAATGTAAGACCTATGTCGCAACATAAAAAAAAGTCAGATGTCAGAGTGCGGAAACATGGTCTGAAACAATTCCCTGATTTCCTCATTGGCATTATAGGATTGGTGTCTAGATTGGCTGCACTATAACTTGCATATTGGTCTAATTTGTAGTCGTAATACAGCAAATTGTATTTGGACTTACGACTACAACACAACAGAATTAATAAAACAATATTGTAAAGCGCTGCGGGAGCATTTCAGTGAGCATTAGAGGTAGGGTATTTAAGATCTGTTTAAAATGATTTAAGACCTACAACTAGGATTGGGCATCGAGAACCGATCATCGGTTCCAAATTTAACGACAGGGTTTCCGTAGCTGCCAGACGTTTGTTGTGTTGCAGCCATGAGGCACAGTCAGTGGCGCTCTAGCGTGATTTATTTTACGTTGAAAAGCCCAGTAAAACTGCAAACCACCATTAAATCAAAGTAAAACTTTCCTCTTATTTGTGAAATAAGCATGTGACCCGTTTCAACTCCACCCCTTTCAAGAATCGGAGAACCGATAATATCCGGAATCAGAATTGTTAAAATCAAAATGATGCCCAACCCTAACTACAACACACTACTTCAGCGAATTTGAGACTTTTTAAGCCCCTTAAATAAATAAAAAAAGCCCCTGCAGAAACCCTGTCCCACATAAATGGATGGCATTCCTCGTTCTGAGTCGCTAGCTCATGAATTGGCATGAATTGCATTTGAGGCTGGAGACACAGTGATAGAAAGTCCTCGTTAGTGTAAGACCCCAAGCATCCGTGCCATTTGCCTACTTTTAGAATGTGTTACATGTGTTTGTTTCTAACTGACATCACTCATAAACCATTTGAGTTCTTTTTGTTGTTGTTGCTTCAAGCCTTTTTTTAAACGAAATGACACTAATGGTGTAATGATTGCATGTGCTGGCCATTATCAAACTGCCACTGCGCACTTACAGCTGTCTGGGCTTACATCCCCATTGTAATGATGAAGAATCCTTGACATGGGCTTGGAGTTATCCGTTACTTGTGATTAATTGTGACAAGGCAGTAGCATCCATTTGCTGTCTATACCAGCCAGTGCCCATGACCTTGAATAGATGAATACTGAGTGAATACTTATGAATGAATAATTATGAATAATTTATGGTAATAATTTGTTGTATTGTCAAATGCCTATAGTGTTCATAGAGCATTTGCACTTAAAGTGTTTCCACCATATGTAGCCGTTCTGGTGGTTCCAGGGAGTAATTTAGTCAAAGTTTTTTTTTCAGGATGGAGAAGAAAGATTAACAAGGTCAGCTGTGATCTATGCAAAAATGCAGGACATGAAAACTATACGTACAGTGCTTCAGTTGTTTTAACTAATTTACAGTGTCATACAGTATGCTGCTGCAAAGACTCAAAGGAGAGTGGCCAGTTGTGAACGTATGCCAGATACATAAAGCAAAAAAGAAAAGTGTTTATGACACTTAAAAGAAACAGATGGCAGGCATCACAGAAGTAGAAATGTGTTGACTTCTAACTATTTGGTGTATTATTAAAAATGCAATGTTTCTTACTTTAAAGCATTTTTAGTGCTTTTTATGTCTATATTCAATAGTTTTGTAACAGCAATGTACCAAATTAGCTGACAGAATAGTTACAGCCCTAGACAAGAGATAATTTGACATTTTGAGTATTAAGTATTAAATTATTATTAAATAATTTGTCAAAAGCTTTTGACGCTGTAGATCATAATATATTATTAAATAAGCTTCAAGCTCATGGTGTAATTGATACTTAATTACCTTAATAGCTGGTTGTTCAACAGGAAACAATATGTCATTTGAAATGGAACTAATTAATTATATAGCCACATACAGTGTGATTTTCCACAAGGCTACATACTAGGTCCTCTTTAATTCCTCATATACATCAATAATTTCCATTCCACGTCAAAAGAAGGGTTCTTCATTTTATATGCTGATGATACCAATTTTACCTTTTTTTGACACCTTAAATTAAAAGTTAAATTCATAGACAAAAACGTAACTGTAAGTAACATATATACTGAACTTATCTGAAAAATATTCACATTGAATGTATCCGCAAGTTCACATTGTTTATTTATTTACACCTACAATATCTGCCAACAGCAACTGACCCATGATTAGGATATAATACGCTACAGTAACTATGAGAAAAAGTTTGAAAAGACTGTGGTCATGTTAAAATGTTACATAAATCAAGCATGATCGTCCTGATCACTTAATACAAAGCACTACTGCAGTGTAACTGCATGTGAACAGGGGGGAAAAGATTTACCTCGAATGTAGCATGAAGCACAAGTTCATCAGTTTCATGTACTTTGTTCACTGATTTAGAACAATGGCTCAGACTTTATTTGAGTAGTTTAACAGACACTGCTAGCAGCGTTTGTGGCCTTGATGTAAAGGAAATCATTTTCTAACTTTTACACACCTCTGTAGGTCAAATTATCTCGTGGTATGTAAAAATAGAATTTACTCGTATATAAACTATCTACTGTTTCTAAATATAATTGAAGACTTATGTTTAGCTGACAAATCCAGTTTTTGTTTAATTTAATAGTTTTAATAGATGTCCATCTCTGTCTTGTGTTTTGGTTTTGGGTTTTCTCTCATTGTGCTGGATATTGTAATTGACTTTTTAAGTTTGTATTTACTCATTTATTTATTCATTTATATTTTGTGCGTCCGTGTGAAGCACTTTTATAATTGTGTTTAAAAAAATAAAGCTTTACTTACCTAAAAAAAGAATTAGCTGCGAATAAAGCTTCTAGGTCAACAGTAGCTCAGTAACATATTCTGTACTTAAAATGTCTGTCACACTTGTGTGTCCTTTGGGGAGTATTTCTCCACTTTTTCTGATTCACGTCTCGAATTTGATGGAGCACTGTGATAGAAGTGGATTCCCATACGGCTGTCTCCTCTGACCCTGCAGTGGCAGTAGGAAATGACAGTATGAGTTATGCTATTCATCCAGTGTGGTCCATTGAAGGCTAGGCATTGTGTGTTGAGAAAACAATAATCTGTCTTTAATATGAATCCTTTGTCACCCGTTCTGTCCCAGGGACTCTGCGGGGCGAGAGCTCGCCGTGTCGTAACCTTTTCTTTTTCTTAGACACATTTTCCAAACTGCTTTCCAGAGAATACTAAAGATATGCAAATTTGGGACTTGGCGTATATTCGTGGTAAATGGAACTTTTCACAGGTGCTGACATTTTGGCCAGTGTAGCGGGATGATGATTATGGACTACATTCACTTTATGTTAGGCTGTTGTTGGCTCTTTGCATCATTTTTAACACTGCAGAGTGAAATGGTCTATTTAATCCTCATATCTCACAAACACACAATACGTCACAAAGCAATGCATTGCACTTTCTTGGGACTACTTTTTAGGTCTGCAAGGGCCATGAGTGCCAAATACCATAGCAGCCCCATTGAGTATTTTTAGCCATTTGCTATATAGAGAGTCTGAGATAAAACTACACATGTAGGCCCATGAGGGGGGAGCTGACTCACAGATGTATCTGATTCAATGTCTTTTTTAGTACACAGTCCGTATAGGAGCATGTGGCATAAACTGTAGACATGTATTATTTCATTATTTGTCCACTGTTGCTGAGAAATCATCTGCTTCTTGCGTACACACTGATTTTGTGTCTGTCACCTGAAATATTAATGCTGTGCCGCATGTCGCATAATAAAAAAAGATTCTAGGTTTAGAAATCACAGTACCTGTTGGGGGAGCAGAATGTGATTCATGTGATTGTCATCCTGGGGATTTTGGCATTAATCAAGAGCTCACGAGTTGAATCTTACATTGTTGTGATGAGCATGCTCCTCAAGTTTGGCTTCGAAAATCAGGTTTGCAAAACATTATATTGCTGGTGACAACAGTGTTGGACCGTTTGAGATATAAACCACCATTTGACACCGGTCACTGCTACTTTTAACCTGACAAAACAAGGACCTTTACTGTGAAATTTTACACCCACCTGTAAATGCTGCCAATTGTATTCTGAGTACAAACACATTTGAGTAAATGTGTTTGGACACCTTTTCAGGCTGCATGCTGTGTCAGTGTGCAATAGAATCTGATGAAATATAACCAACAAATAAAGTTTTAAGGAGGACAGCGGCAAACAGGAGAGGACATGAGTGTACCCTTAGGGGCTGGTTTAGATTGTGGTGTGCAATACAAATGGATAGGACCTTGAATACAAACTGGATATATGATAACGCATAATAATTCATTGTAACCACAGTTAGAAAATGAATGGATCTGTGGCATTGGATTAGAGCCTTATATCTGGTTGAGCTTTGCTCAATACATCAAATTCAGAAGATATTTTAAAGTCACCCACATTTCATGAAATCCCCTGTACAGTGGATTTTTGCAAGTCCCAGCAGACAATATCAGCTATTGTTAAATAATTTTTGCAGACGGGAATGTACATGAAAAATGCTGAAATGGTCCATTAATCAACTTTATCTTGCCACACTGATGCAGTTACGCTCCAAAGAGAGGATGGACAATTTCATTTGAAACCCAACTTGAAGTGTAATCACGACAAACACCAAGCACAAACCATTTTAGCATGAAGTGCAATTGAGAAAAGTACAGTATACTGACTGTCTGCTAAGTGTTACAGCAGGAGAGTTTTTGACAATTCACCCGTTGTTGGCCTCTCCCCAAGTGCAGGAGCTCACAAGTGCAGCCAATCTGAAAGCTGTCTGCTGTCTGATGTTAAGGTCTGTGACCTATGCCATCTTGTCAGCAAGGTGTCTTAGTTGGGGAAAATCCTTTCTAAACGATGAACTAAATACATCACATGAAGGTACTCTGTGCTGTTTCCTTTACAACTCCACTGCTAATAGATAAAGGTTACCTTCAGTGGATTGTGATTATTATAACTAAATCCCTTGCTATGTAGCATACACATTCTATCTTTTCCTTTTCTATGATTGATTGTGTATCCCTGTATCCCTGTTGAACCATATGCCATTGAACAATATTACCTCATACCTAAATGACGCACTAGGACGATTGCTGATGACTCCAACAACATCATATATGACCATTCTATTTAAAGTTGTGAAATGACTGCATGATGGCCATTTTAAACACCTGACCGCAGTGGCAGTTTCAATCCTTTGACCGTTCTATTTAATATACAGTCACAGTTTTAAACACATAGTTAACGTTGTGAGAAAGAACAAGTCAAGTTCAGCCAACTAAAATACTTAGTACTTAGGGTTAGAAAAAGGAGAAGGGATTGGCTCTAACCCTTGTGTCATCCTCGGGTCAAATTTGACCTTTTTTTTCCAAAAGTTTCTATATCAGAAATTTGGGTTTCTTTCAATCCAATTTGTCAAAATAAATAACATGGATGGTTCCATACAACGCTCTCCACAAGTAAAATAAATGATCAGGCAAAACCTTCAAAAACTTCGGGAAAAGTAACTAAAACGTCAAAAAAAAGGGACAAAAAGATCGGGTAAAACAACAAGTGTCAAAAAAGATGGCCAACACGTCAAATTATTTTTAGATTTTGACCCAGAAAGAAAAGTTGCATGGCGGACGGGAAGGCAATGCAACGGTTAAATAGGTCACGGACTTAGGTCCTAAATAAAGTTGGTTACTTTCAAATAAGTGGCCGTGAACTTTTGGTTTCACATGGGACACAAACATCAGTGATGTCCACTGCAGCTTTGTGAAGCATTTTCTTTATTATCTGTGCCCAGTAGATGGCGTTAGAGAGATAATTACGACAGCCACAAGAGGTCGCTGCCTGACAACAAACGTAAATATGGTTCGTTATAAGCTGCTTGCACAATCTACCTATACAGCTGTTTTCTGGGTGAGGGCGATCTGGTTGAACAGTGCTGCTCTTGTAGCTTGTAGACATATCTGGATGTGACACTGACTATGTTTGTTTTATACACATAACTAAACAATGAACTAAATAGACCCAGGCCTGTAAAGTGCTTTAGGATTCTGTATGTGCTTTTTTAAAGGGCACTTTGTCTATTTGCCCAAAGTGCATAAACAGTTTATCCATCCAGAACCCCCAGTGAAATGACATTAAATACAGTGGAACACTGTTAGCAATGTTTCTTTCTTGTTTTTAGAAGTCTTCACATGGTTACTCACTGCGATCTACAGACAATGCAGTGAACTGTGTTTTTTTGACAACGGTGTCCACAAACTATCTATTTCTGCACAGAAAAAAAACAAGCAACATAACCATATTATAATTTGTGGAACTATTACGATGCTGTTCATTACTGTTTTTTTAGATGCACTTTTGTTGCTCGTGAGCATCAAGAATGAGCTCCATTGTTGGGGTTGACAGGAGACATCCCCAAACTTTGGCAAATCACACCAAAGCTATCTGGATAAAGAGATACCTATTCAGGTTATACCGTTTAGGTTAGCTTTGGGTACCGAAACCCGGTGCCCCGGTTCCTAAACCACCGCTATCTACCGGACCGAATGACAACGCAGATTTTGGTGTCTCATTTCGGTGCCACTTGAATTCCTGCTCTGCCCTCTGGTGCTCAGAAATGGACATCACAGGCAACAGAAGCGATGCCAGTTAACACCACACGTGGCAGCAGGTCACGTTAGCCTACTATTAAGCTAAACTGGCTTAAACACGGTTGAAATGCTGACAGCTAAACGGTCTAAACTTAACTCGAAAGGATTCCAACACTGGGACCTCCAACAGTCTGCAGCTAAAGACACAGAGGAGACTAGCTGACCTTTGAGACACCATGGTCACACAGGACTTCATGGTGCGTTCAGTTGCGTTGTCATTGTGCACTCAATGTTGTTGTTAAGTACCCTTCTGCCATCTAGTGGTTCTTCTTTTTGTTGTTTAACAGCAATTGATATATTCATATACAGCAATAAGTTATTGTTAATACATTTTAAATCAATAAGTTACATTTGACCATATGGCCTTAGCAATAAACAAGCTGTTCTTTAATTTCACAGATGATTTTTTAATATCAGTTTAGGCACCGTTTAGGCCACTGTATCAGAAAAAAATAAAAATGATACCCAACCCTACTTCAGGTAAGTGGGCCAATTTCCCCTTAGGACCCTAAAGGTCAAAGACACACACTGTAAGAGAAGGGGTTTTATCCCTGTACCTTCTCGGAATGATAGTTATCCAGAGAAAAAGGATTACTAATGCTCTTCTTTCCAGAATAGCTCCTGACAAGGTGCCCTTGAGCACTTAAACCTCTGGTAGCTCCACAGGGGTGACTCAGTAGCTAGCAGAGAGGACTGGACAGCTGTGAACATGTGCCATTATGACCATTATGAACATGAAGCAGGACAAACACAGCATGGACTCTAAGACGTCCATCACTGTCTTCACAGAGCAACTATAGAGGAAGACTAATGAATAGAAAGCTTCCTCCTGTTGGACCTTCACCTGGCTGCAGCCGCTCGTCATGCATTCAACTAAACCCACCAGCAGCACGGCAGAACCTGGCAGAGAAATGGCAGGAGAGGGAGATAACCTTTTATATTCATATTTTATGACCTAATACATTTATATACCTAGGCAATACTTAGTGAGTGTTTTTTCAGCTTTGTCAGTGTGTGCAGGGCTTTTTAAGTATGTTGTGCTAGCCTTAATATTAACGTCGCATTTTTATCTGCTTGTTGCCAGGATTTGCTACTGGAGCATTTCTCTCCCAAATGACTCCCAAATGACTGAAAAATTGGTTCCTGTATATTTCTTAGTGGAAAAGTGGAGATAGACATAAATAATATAGTAATATGCTGCACAAGGGCCTTGGTTTGGTTTGGTTTGTGTGTGTGTGTGTGTGTGTGTGTGTGTGTGTGTGTGTGTGTGTGTGTGCTTGGCATCACTCTCTTGTATATGTCATACCTACTGTAGACGTGTCTGCATACAGTGCACCCACACACATAAAGAGATTATTCTGCTCTTTCATTGTTCAGTATGTCTTCACTCGTACAACTTGCCCAAAAAAGGACTTGTATCAAATGGATTTATATTCCGATCTTAAACATTTTATTGTATCAGTGTAAATGAATATATAGCATTGATATAGATTCTCAAAATAAATTACTATATTACAAGAAATTACATACATAAATTGACAGTAAATAATATGCTACTCAGTTCAGCTGTAAGCTGTATTCTGAGCTTTTATAAGACTAGTACAGTGTTTGGAACGGGCCGATTGCTTGTTTCTCCAAAACCAAATTGTACCCCAAAATTACTTACAGAAGGACCCCAAACCACTTAATATGCAACTCCACTGTAGACCCTACTACTGACTTACAGTGTAGGCTACGTCTACATCAGAGGAAGACATTGTGCTACTATATTTACCTGATAGAGAACCCTGGCAGATTCAGAATTTAATCACAAAATATCACAGTGACAATGTGGAGCAATCAGACATTAGCGTCATGGACTCATGGCGGTGTGCTACCCACCCCGACCGTTATGAGAGCTAATCAACACATATCTGTGTTCATCAACCACCAGAACCGGAGCGAGTAGCCTACAGAGACAATCTCACATTTAGCTACAGACTGTTTGGGTTTTTTGTGTGTGTGTGTGTGTGTGTGTGTGTGTATGTGTGTGTGTGGTGTGTGTACAGAGAGAAAGAGAGAGAGAGAGAGAGAGAGAGAGAGAGAGAGAGAGAGAGAGAGAGAGAGAGAAAGACAAAACATTGTAGTGTTGTCTTATTCGTCAACGATATTGCATGATATCACCACAGTTTAATGACGGCGGCGTTGTCTCGTCTCTCGTGCGATGTCCATGTTAGCAATCCTCTGTTGATCCGGGAAAGCGAAGAAAAGTTTGGTTATTAACGTTATCCAGTAATCATGTAACGCAAAACAGTCAAAGTCAAAGCTGTTGAACCTCCCCCCCGATGCTGTACAGGTACAGGTACCCTGGTAATAGGCGTATGTTTTGCTTTTTTTAAACGGCGGTATTAACGTAATAAGCTATAAGTGGTGAAAGTTAGAGGCAAACTTACACAGCAGTTGCGATGTTCCTGTATGCTATCTGCTAGTGCTCCAGGAAAGTGAAGAAAAGTTAGTTTGGTATATCCAGCAATCATGTAACGTTGGAAGCAGGAACAAGTGCACTGTCAAAGCCGGTACCCGCACTGAAATCAACAAACAGCATTCTGATGTGAAGGCGGATTGACCGGTAGTTCAGATTATTTTAAATGACATGGTAATATAGCACCTCCCTGATCAGTTTCCAAATACTGTGATAGGTGAATGTGGTAATTACAGTATCTTAATACAACCTTGACATCGCGTTGTGTGCTATTTTTTTCTCCTCAGCGGTATGGTATTTGTCTGATTCATAACATCTCCTGTTTGATTCACCTGGAATCCTCCTTTCACAAGTTCCCTGAAGCTCATGTACTGTCACTCTGGTAGTGAGTCTTCTTCCATTTACAGCCCTATTCCTTCAAAGTCCCTTCACACTGTCATTTTTCCCAGCATTCAGCACCACACAGACGGCACACACTACTTTATGCCAGGGCGTGTTGATCTGTGAACCTGAAATTTCTTGTTTTGCTCAATTTACTGTGAATGCTGTGTGATGTGAGTGTGTGTGTGTGTGTGTGTGTGTGTGTGTGTGTGTGTGTGTGTGCGTTGTGTGTCATGCGTGCGTGTGTGTGTGTGTGTGTGTGTGTGTGTCGGTATGATAATAACTTGTGCAGAGAGCTGCAGACTCATCGACTGGACGCTGATGCTTCTTGCACTGAATTCACCTGCCCACATCCATGAGCGCTCATATTATGCTCATTTTCAGGTTAATAATTGTATTCAGAGGTTATATCAGAATAGATTTACATGGTTTAATTTTCAAAAAACATAATATTTTTGTTGTACTGCACATTGCTGCAGCTCTTCTTTTCACCCTGTGTGTTGAGCTCTCTGTTTTAGCTACAGAGTGAGACATCTCACTGCTGTAACATCTTTGTTGGGAGTCACACATGCTCAGTAGCTAGGTAAGGACTACTAGCCAGTCAGAAGCAGAGTATGAGGGCGTGCCCTGACAGTACCTAGGTAAGGACTACTAGCCAGTCAGAAGCAGAGTATGAGGGCGTGCCCTGACAGTACCTAGGTAAGGACTACTAGCCAGTCAGAAGCAGAGTATGAGGGCGTGCCCTGACAGTACCTAGGTAAGGACTACTAGCCAGTCAGAAGCAGAGTATGAGGGCGTGCCATGCTAGCAGCTAGGCGAGCATTATAACGTGTGTTCCAAAGTGACCACGTTTGTCTCTGAAGTAAAGGCTGGACTACAATAGAGCTGTTTGGAGCAGTTTGTGAACAGTGTTTTCTGTTGGAGATGGTAAGTCCCTTTGGGGGGGACTTTTGGCTTTTTCACTTTGTAAACCTATTATGTGCACAAAAAAGATATATAACACAATAAAGGAAACGGAAAAAGCCAAAAAGCACAATATGAGAACTTTAAACCTTAAGGGTATTTTGGATTTAAAAGACTGGTTAGAGTTTGTGCAAACTCATGCCAAATTTATAACACCCTATAATAAAAAAAAGAAAGAAAAAAAAAAGAACTGGCACACAAAGCAGAAATGTCTTTTCATTCTTTCACTGATACATTGATAAATGTTCTGCCAAATCCTTGTTCCATATGCTGTCAATACCCCAGTACATTCTGAGCCTAGTTTTATTTCATGTTACATTCATATTCTCCTTTTCCCCTGCAGAGAAAAAAAGAGATTGTAACTTGTATTTGGACTAAGACAGCTAATTCTGATGTGAATGTATTAACCCGGCTGAATGAATCAGATCAGAAGTATTAATGTGGTAAATGAGTTGTACGGAAATCATAAGCTCACCCAAATAGCACAACAGTGATCTTTTATTATTGCAAAGACTTTCATATACATTATTGTTGGACTATATTCATACTACTGTATATTTACATTAATTCCTATTAGTAATTGAGTAATTTACAAAAGGTTTTAAGGCTGTTTAATAATGCATTCCAATGGCAACCCAGAGTCTCAGTGACGGAAAAAAATAAATGTAATAGTAGGAAATGTTTTCGGTACTAGACCATCATCTGGCAAAATGAATGAAGGGAGTTCCTTTGCTACCTTTGAAAGTTTTTTTTCAAAAATAAAATGTCCTCACATGAATCCAAACTATTATTATCAAATATAAATCAGCCTTTATGTGAAAAAAACACATTGATGATAGGCTTACCGGCCTAAAAGTAAGGTAGTCACTAAGGTAACCATCCACAGATACAGTTCATACTAACGATTCACTGTGACACATGTATGTTTAACATTCAAACATGATTTATAAAATCATGCCAACAATTATTTGTGTAGCTTAGTTTTCTATGCACTAAAAAGGTATGCTTAAAGGCTTTAGGCTTTTAATTTAGGCTTAGTTTATTATGCAACTTCATTTTATAATATATGTAGTCGGGGGTCCCTGCTCTGTCCCTCTCTCAGATAAGGGGTCCTTGGCTTAAAAAACGTTGAAGACCCCTGCTCTAAATGTTTAATGAGAAACACAAGATTGTCAATTGTTATTGTATATTTTTGTAAAGTTCTAAATTCTATTGCATTGTTATACTGTATACATAACATTATTTCTTTTATATATTTCTCACCGTCCTTCTGTTTTTTTATTCTTATATGTTAAGTGAGTGTTGTACTTAGAGAGCAAAGATTAACCGGAGTCAAATTCCTTGTTTGTTTGCGCAAACCTGGCCAATAAAGCTGATTCTGATATATACATTTTCCAAAATGCACTCCATTCACTTACACGACATGATAGGAGATAGATAAGAAACAGGCTCCAAAGGAAAGGAGGATTAGTTAAATGTTGGTTCACACAGATCAAATCTTCAGGAAAGAAAACAGTATTACACTTTATGATACAAATGTGTGATACCACGATGAGAGAGGCTTTGTTCAAAGTTTTTAGAAAATGGAATAGAACAGACAACAAACACATATTAGTTCACACCAACTCTACTCCTACTCCTGCATAGGTGTGGGTGTAGATAACTGGTCCCATACTGTTCTTTGGATTAAATATCCAGATTTCTTTTAAGCACCAACGCTTACAAATTTCATATTGAACCTTTTATCTCTCCTCACACTGTTAGTGAAAAGCAATGTGGCGTTCAGGCAGCAGTGACTCTCACTTTTGCTGGTTAAAATGCCAAACATCACCAGTGGGCAGATTACATCAGCTGGAGCTAATCAACATTAATTCTGTATAACAGTTTAAACTACATTTTGGATGTTGCCTGGTTAAAGAGTTTTCTGTTAGCTGGTGTTTTAATTAAGTACGTCACACTATGGTTTTAAGTGTGTGAGTGCTGTTTTTTTTATTATAAAAAAATCAATCAGTCAATTTCAGGACAATCCCCCAATTAGTTTTGAAGGCATATCTTTTTTTTTTAATATATTTTAAACTTAACGATGTGATAGTTCTGCACTCAGACCCCAGTATTTGGCCGAAGTCAAATGTGAAAAATCTGATAGAAAAAGTAAGCAGGCTACACTTGTTACTTTAGTCAGTCTGGATTAAATCAATATTTGATTCACTAAAAGCGCTCCACACTTCCCCTAGAAGTCTAGCATTGGTAATACAGGGATTGTTTGGAACAAAATGAGTGGAGGCCATGGGTCATTATAGGCAAGTGGGGCAAAGCTGCTGTTATTAATCATTATTAAACAAATTCAGGTCTGTGGCTGGATAGTTTTAAAGTAGTGTTTTAAATGGACTTGGCTCCAGAGGCTTCTATGTGAGGATAGCCCCATGCTCCAGTGTGGGAAATAACAACACGCATACCCAAAGCCCTGGGCAATGGGACAGGATGGCACGCATTTGATGCCATGTGAGGCTGAATGCCTGTTGCACCACTGCAGTTTGATTGACAATTAGCTGATGTTGTCATTTGCTCGTAGGCTGAAGTTAGTATTTCTTTTCAAGCAGATAGTAATGTGGTCACCACGAACAACATGGATTATCGTCTACAGCACAACATGAGAGCAAACACCTCAGTGCCCACCAGCTGCAGGATATTGTTATAAACCAAACCACTGGTAAAAAAAACCAATGACAGATATAATGTGGAGTGGTTGTTGAGAAAATAAAAAGGCAAAATTCCAAACTTTTTAGCCTCCTATGTGTGTCATTGGGAGGATGGTATCTGGTCAAGAACAGAGCATCTTTCCAAACATGACAGCCGCAGGACAACATGGTAAAAATTCAAACATAGATCAGTATAACAGAAAGTTGAACAGGTGTGTGCTCAGTCGGATTTTACATTTTCTGGTTTTGCTAAATAGTTGTTGCCCTACCATTTTGGTCCACCTAAAACATCACTGATAATGAGTAGCCGATACGGTGCAAATTGTACCTGAAAGGTAGCATTTAACTTTATCATAGTAGAAACCGTGAACATTCTCTCATGTTTATCCAAACGTTTTTGGCTAATGTAGAAGGTGTAAGAGTATGATGAGTTTGAGGCGTGCATATGTGTCGTTGTGTGTCCTTTGGATGAAAAATGAAGCACAGGAGCATGTCAGGACGGATGTTTTAACCTGTTCGCCTCTTAATCTTTTTGGGATTATGAGGTTGAAGGAAATGTCAGTGTGCACATTATGTGTGTTGGCTGGCTCACTGCTACTGCCTGTCACATTCTGGTGTTAAGTTATGTGTAGCGCTTACAGTGAAAACATGTGCTCGTAATGAAAGAGACCTCATGTCTTGACTGACATGATCTAAAGGAGGACGTATGTGTACAGTCAATGATGAATGTGTCTAAAGAGTTTTTTTTTTTTATAATGCTATAACCTTAGTTTGATAAGCCATGTTCGTAGGGTTTTCCACTGAAATAAAATGACTTGCTTCTGAAATGTTTACATGTACACTGTAGAAATACACAATATAAAATATATATATATATATATAAATATAAAACTCATAATTTCAAGGCAGTACATTTGTCTAAAGTTTAATATTTAAAATAAAGCTTGGCAATCAACTACATTTCTTAAAGCAGCCATAATCAATATTTGTATTATAACAATGTATTAAAAGACAATGTAAATGGGCTCTATAGTGATAAGCCTACAGAGAATTAACAGCTGAATCTGCCACTCCTCTCAGCATTTATGTTGCTTTATAATTAGTAGCAGCTCATTGTTTAACTGTCAGGCTGCAACTTTACTGTTTTGGTTCACGCTTAATGCTTTCCAGAGAAAAAGCTCTAAAAACCCACTGCACTCTAGGTGTTCAGCAGCAAACAGCAGACACACACAGTTAAGGGCTAGCTGGTGAACATAGTGGAGCATTTAGCAGCTACAGAGACAGATATTTCCCTCAGGAGATGGTGGAGACCAAAAACAGAGCTAAAAGAAATTGAATATTGCACTTACATTTATCAGGTGAACATAGGTCTGGGCAATATGGAGAAAATCAAACACCACGACATTTTTGACCAAATACATCGATGTCGATATTGCGGCGATATTGTAGATATCTGGTTCTTTCACAAAATATTTATAGAATGAGATTTTTGATAAATAATCATTAATAATGTGGATATAATGACTACGTGGGTAAAGGCAAATAATAGAACAGTCTGGTAAGTTCAGAAAAGTACATCACTTTACTGTAATGCAGCCTTTACAACCAGGAAAAGATAACACTTGTGTCATATTACGATATTGTGATATCCAAAATCTAAGAGGATATCTAGTCTCATATCACAATATCAATATTATATCGATATATTGACCAGCCCTAGGTGAACACAAACAAAACTCCTTATGATAATGATTATTTTGCTCTGTAAATAAGCAACTCTTTGCTAATAAGTGGCCGAAAAAAAATCAGTGATTGCACTTAGCCTTTGAGTTTGTCCAACTTGTTGAAGTAGTTTAAGTATTTATTTAATAGTAATAAATGTACACCATCACTTTGGATTTTTACGCATGTTAGTTTAATCCAAGTAAATCAAATCTGCATATTGTAATCACATGGATTTTCTATGAATAAACAATGTTAAGTCTGATCCCTTATGGCCAATAGTAGCTATTTTCAGAGCAGGATCAGTGTTGACACGTGTTTGAAATAAATAGCTATCTTCATCATGTTTTGCACTGTTTCTATGATGATCAGAAATAAGACCATGGGACTGATGACACATTTATAAACAAAGACTGTAGACAAATGACAAAGGTTTTTAAGAGAATCTCAACTTACAGTGCATGCTGCGTGAACTATGCTAGTAGGCTAACATTCATTTTGATGAGGTAGCAGCAATTAGCTGGTCAACCAGTTTCCTTGTGTTGTCTTCCCCTCGAGCATCAACTTTTTGTTTTTCTGGGTCAAAATTTAAAATGAACACTTTTGTCACATTTCCCAATGTTTCTGAATCTTTTCCCGACGTTTTGGTCACATTTTCCAATGTTTTTGTTGTTTTTTCTAGGGCTGTCAAACGATTAATTTTTTTAATTCATTTTATTAATCGCTGAATTTCTAGAGTTAATCAAGATTAATGGCATATTTTATCACCTGATTAAAATTCTATTATTTTGCATTTCAGAACTTCTTTTTAAGTACATATTAACAATTGAAAGCAATTCTTACCAGTTGATCTTGACTGGGAATCAAATGCAAAGAAAAGTTACTTTATGAACTTGACTTTAAGATTTGTATTTGTTTATTATTTATTCACTGTAAACAAAAGAAAAATGTGTGAATCTGTCATTATTGCACAATTCCTCCAAGTACCTAACTAAAAAACTAAAAATCCCTATCCTAACTAGAGTCAATATAGTGTGCAGTAACTCCTAAATAATTTTGATTACTCACTGACGTCCAGTGATCACCGGTTAATGAGACAGCGTTTGCAGCACCTTGCAGCAGTTCCAGTTTAGCTGCTTTCTCTGTGTCATACAGGCTGTGTGTGCGTGAAACTACTGTCCCTCTCGACGGCAGTGTATAAGACGGGTCAGAACATGCCAACCGTAGTACGTCTTTAAGACCCGAGACTTCTACGATGCTGACAGGTCTGCAGTTAGTTGCCACCCGTTTCGCAAGAGCTGTAGTCATTTTTTTGGATTTGGTTTCATCAACAGGTCGGCGAGTAGCACTCTCCAAAATACTGCTTTGCCTGAGCCCGCTAGCATCAAACTGAGTCACGTTAATTAGCTCGTAGGTGGTAGCTCAAGCTTGACGTGCTTCGGTGATATTTTAATTTGGCTTTACACAATGTGCATATGGCTTTCGACTTGTCTAATGAGCTGTCCAGGAGTTTTGGAAAATAAAAAGTTTTCTGCTGTCTTTCTCCATCATGCCTGCAGCCTGCAGAAGTAGGATGTGTTACGAGGGATTATGGCAGCTTGATGATAAGTAACAGTGCTGCAAAGGGTCAAAATAGTAGCCTGTTAGGCATGACGCAAAGCCGAGTGAAGTGTAAAATAAATTAATAAATGGCGGCATGTGATTAATGCGATTAAAAAAAATTTACCCTCTATGCTCAGTCCTTAATCGCATCGCGATTAACGTGTTAATGCTGACAGCCCTAGATTTTTCCCAACACTTTTGTCACTTTTTTCAATGTTCTTTTATAATATTTTTTCAAATGGCATAACATTTAATAAAACACCCAAATTCAACGTAGTGGACTGATCATTGACCCACATTTCTGATATAGAAAGTTTTTGAAAATGGGTCAAATTTGACCCGAGGACAACAGGAGGGTTAAATCATGGTTATAAACTCTAAGTGACAGCCAGACAATTGACGTTGACCTGACAAATGTATGTTATTAAATTGATTTAATGATACCAGATTTATTGGTATTGGTATTTTACAGTGTATAGTCTTTAATAATTTAAAGCGTTTTTCCTCTGTTCCACACATAAACAGTTACTGTAACAAAACTGTCTAACTTTGTAATGAGCCCAGCTGTTTTTCTTTGAGTTTTCATGGAGCCGAACACAGACAAAGTATTATGACGAAAAGCCTAAAATTTCAAACGTGTTTTTGTATTTTCTGTCTTTCTTCCTACCAGATGCAATGTGGACAGCAAAGTATCACGAGTGGCGTGGCTCAATCGCACCACCATTCTCTTCGCAGGAAGTGAGAAGTGGTCTCTGGACCCTCGCGTCATCCTGATGGAGAACACAGCAGTCACAGAGTACAGCATTGAGATCCAAAACGTTGACGTCCATGACGAAGGGCCCTACGTCTGCTCAATCCTCACAAACAAGAAACCAAAATCCACAAAAGTGCATCTCATCGTTCAAGGTAAGATGCTGTCACCGTCAGCAGGGTGCCATTCTCCGGGGGGGGGCCTCCGTCGTATCAGGGGCAGTTGTTTGACCGCCAGTACAGGCTACAGGCACCGCCAGATGACAGTCCTTTCAGGGGCCGTGGTAGTGGAGTTTAGCCAGAAAAAGTCACAGTCAAGTTTAGGCACCAAAACGACTCGTTAAGTTTAGGAAAAAGATGGTGGTTTGATTAAAACACTCCCGAGGAACGATCACGCGTTTCCTTCCTTGGCTATTTCATATTAAAAATGATTTACCTTTTGAATATTGAAGTTCATAAATACGTGTTTTGGCATGGGGGATTTAATTCTTGCATGTTTTGTTTTGTTGTGCATGATCAAAAAACATGATTTATGATGAAATCAATTTCCCTCACTGTGACGCGAACAATTAGCATGGCCGCCCTGAGTCTGCATCTGAGCTTTAGATCATGGTGACATGTAATTAAACATTTGATGAAGTATAGTTGTATCAGATACCTCATGCAGAATCACAAAGAGAATACACCACATCAAGGAAAGACTTTCTTTACATTCACATTCAGATTTCTCTTTTGATGCAGCTTGTACATTGTAGGGAAAACAGTTGACATGATTTTCACAAAATAATGGTTCAACTTGATGACATTCACTTTCATGCAATCATAATTAACGTTAAGTATTATTCAGATTGTATAAATCATTATGATATCTCATTAACTCTTAATTGATGAAGAGAAGCATCAGGCCATGGTTTTAATCAAACAATAAACAGGCATATTCTTGCACAGACGAGGAGACCTGTCTCCAATCATACTTTCCCATGGATCTGGATCAGTCCCTTTTTTTCTGACCTGAAATTACCCAACCATCTGGATGCTGCAAGCTCACACTTGAAACTAAAAGCAGCCACGTGAAGGCTGGGCTTTAATACATCAAGAAAACACTGGTTATGGTGCTCTGTGTTGTTACACCAAAGATACACCTGCTCCAACAATCAGTGAACATATGAGAGCAACCGTGTCTGTGAGTGGAAGGAAGGCAGAAAACCACAAGCCATCTCCTGCCACAGCTCTTAAGGAGGGATGCAAATTTCAAGAAATGCACTGTAAACTTAAAGGGGAACTTTGGGTTTTTTCAACCTGGACCCTGTTTTCCTATGTTTGTGTGTCTAACTGACTGATGGGAACAACAATGAAATGAAATAGCATTGAAATTGGTCCAGTATTAAGGAAGACTGCTTCAGTCGGCAGCCGCGAAACAAGCTGCAATGTAACGTTAATGGGCAATTGCTCACCTTCAATTTCTGTCCACAATTGTGCTGTTTTTGCCGCTGACAGGCTCAGATTAATATTCTAAGTGTCTGACAACATTATGGAAAGGATCCCTACAGAGATAGAGCTTTTGGTTAAAAAGTAAGATACTTTTTTAAAAAACATCCATGAAAAAAATATACTTCATTCAAAGTGGACAGACAAAAAAATAAAACTATGAAAAACCATTTTGGCTCGTCTTTCCACTTTTCCAACAATCACGACTCTAGTTGTGGTTGTGGTTGAAATAAACACAGTTTACTGATTTACATGTGACAATATGCTGGCAATGTACACGCTAAAAGTATTGTTTATTGAAATGGAGTCTGGTGGGTTTAGCTATAATGATCTCAGAGCTGTTTCTTGTTAAACAAAGAGGATCTCTGAAACTCTGTAACCAATAGGTCTATCGCTTAAGGGATCCTTTCCATAATGTTGTCAGACACTTAGAATAATAATCTGAGCCTGTCAGCGGCAAAAAACAGAACTTTTAGTGGACGGAAATTGAGGATGTGCATTTGCCCTATAGGGTTACATTGCAGCCCGGTTCGTGACTGCTGGTTACAGCTTTCTGTCTCAATACTGGACCAATTTAAAAGATTGTTGTTCCCATCAGTCTCTTGCAGACAAAAACATATGAGAATAGGTTATTCAACAAATGACAGACAAGTTCAAAATGTGAAATAGCTGTTACAAGTAGACATAAAATAGGTTACACCTATGTCTTCACACCATACCTCAGTCCTACTGGTTTGATTTAGGATAGTAATCATAACATAGCTACATTATGGTTGTGCACTGAGGGCAGTTTGCTCACTTTTTCTAGTGTATCTGCTCAGGTGAAGGCATACCCCGGAGATGCACAAATACTACCGTGGTACCTTTATCAGCCCAGGGAATCTTTCTACATTTTACGTCCAGCAGTACATTGTATTTACACCCAAATAATGGAGAACATTTCTGAGAAAGTTCATGTTATCTGCTCTCAGTTGTCTGACTCGCAGTTTATTTTTTATCCGTGGAGGACAGTGACTGTTTCATGGTCCCTGACAATTATCGCCACATGACCCATCTTCTACTCTTGGTTGTTATATTTGTTAGAAAACATTATTACCATTCCTGATTACATATACATAGTAGTTATGCTTGGTCGAAGAAGAAAACATCAAAATATCTAAGTATTTTGTCCTCCTACCAAAAAAAAACTGATGAAGTGAAGATGGATGTTTCTAATACAAATGTAAATCCAGCTGTAAAATATATTTCTCAGCTCTGTCATGGTTTGAGATTGAGTGTCCTTGGGCAGAAAAACATTGATGCTTCCACTTGAAGAACTTTTTTACAATGCAAGTGAAGGCTTTGTCCCTGTTTTTACACTGTTACACTTGTTTTTGATGGGAGTTGGAGAGGCTTAGTATAATAATTATTTCATTCTGCATGTTGTACTGTATTCCTGTTTAGCCTCTGTATATGAGTGTAATTCATAATGATAGTTGCCAAGACAATAGTGAAGTGGTTGTGATATATTAATACAGGCAGTTTTGTTTGGATAGAGGGACAGACGTGGCCCAGTATGTCTCCCATTCATCCTCAAGGTTCTAGGCCTTACAGTGGTCTATTGCTGCTTTGGCCTGATTACACAGGCCGTTCTCATGAACAATTCGTACATAAAGCTACATAAAGTAATGCACTGTAGTTTGTAAAAAAGTAGTCCATGTATTAATTACTGCATGCACAACATTGACTGCTGCTGTAGGGAGGAGGTTGGGATGTTTGTGTCCTAAAACACAGGGCCTTTAAAGCTTTAGTGCGTAACTTTTTTTTTATATTAATGAATGTCCGTTACACTCAAGTCATTACCAAATGAGTTGATACAAAGCTAATTAGGACTATCGGCTCCACAAAACACCCTATGAATTTCTCAGCTTGGCTATGTTTAGAACATGGTGTCGTTCGGTGACTTTCGCACACAGAAACTCAAGTGAAGATAATGACCTCTTCTAAAGAGTCCATCATGTTATTTTATTCCTCCGTGTCCTTGGATACAGGTAACTGCGTGGAGGAGGGGTAAGGGCCTGTGCGCGATTACGGACGGCTTGTGTCATGTGGATGCAACAACAGTGGTATTGTCATTACTAAACAGAAACTATGCACTATAGCTTTAAGGAGGGGAGCAGAGTTTGTGTCCTGGAAGAAGTTGAGGGGAAACTCAAGACTTTCACCCACGATATGGGTGTCCGTGTCCCGGGAGTACTACTAAAGTAGAATTTTGAGTTGTGAGAACATTTTCTCGGGAGGGGCACAGATTTATGTCATGCCCCAAATACCACCACATTTATGGCAAAGACAGAGCAGGAAGTCTGTGGGGTATGTTGGTGGTGCCTTTTGTCCCCACAGGCACACTCTTCTCTAGTAGCTCAGAAATGGAGATTGGTGTTGAACCTGTACACAGAGAAGGACTAACATCAATAGAGGCTAACATCAATCAACCCAGTGACCTTGTCAGCTGATACCCTCAGGAATATAGGGCATCTACTTCCATGGTGACTGCACACAGGCAGTGGACTGACTGCAGTTAAGCCACACTACAATAAAGAATAATATCTTGGAGTGCTTTGTAATGCATAGTGTATATATCCCAAGGACTACAAGGGGCAGAGAGGCCGCCAAGGACTCTGAATCAGCATCAAGTGTAAGTGACACTGTGATCCCAACTTTATAGACTTCAGTTCTGTTTCTTTAATGAGCAAATGGCCTTGTTGTTTCCCCTCTATTGACTACACCTTAAACATCAAAGCAACAGATTAATCTTGACTTTTGACACTTAGAAATAATGTAATAAAAAAGGTGGATCTATAAGCAAAAGAATAACCTGATGAGCCAGATGGTTTGTTACACAGAGACATCTGAGAAGCCGTCAATGGTAAGTGTTGGGAAAACATACCTTTCAAAAAATACCTAGCAGGTGATTGGATAAAACATCTGTCTATAACGTCTGCCATTAATGTTTTATATGAACAGTCGCGGCCGTAACACACACCTAAACACCCCTGTACCTGCCAGTAGCTCCTCTCCAGACGCTACTGGTTCGGTCCTGTGCTGTTTGGACACAAACGCTTTTACTTGAAGCGTAATGTTTTGACCCGACCCCGGATATGTGGACGAAGATGGATGGATGGTAATTTTGTGATATCACGAGAATCCGGTGCAAGGTTAGCAATAGAATGCATCCTTTCAAAATTCTATACGCTCCATACGGTTTGTCTTGTATGGCCCCTAACTTCTGGTGGCTAATTCAATATGTCATCATCCTGTAGTTGCCACATTTGGCCATGATGGCCGCTGTTCAGTAAACACTACAGTCTCACTTTAAATACATGTACTGAATCGGGTGTTTTCATATTGTTTCACCATTGGTTGATAAAATAGCTCTAGCACACAGCAAATGTTATATTTTAAAACCTAAACATATATCTTTCTAGCTATGCCACCAGTGCAGGAACAAGCCTTGTTATTATTTACAATGATAGCTCGAAATAACTTGTTGAGCTCCATTGAGATGTCAACAGCAACAGTCAACATCTTCAGCCATCAGACAAACATTTCATGAATTTTGGAAACATTTTGTGTCATTTTATTTTTGCCCCCTGCAAGCTGGTGTGTAACAACTGAACTTACCCCCTCCCTTCACTGCACGCTGGTTCAAACTCTGAGCACAGCAAGAGCACCAATGTCACTCAATGCAGTCTGTTCGGTGTCATCCAAAGGGCTGTAATGTTTTATATGATGAGGAACAGAGCAGGCCTGAGGAGGACCTAGTGTTTTGCCTTCAGTTGTACATATATCCCAAATTTGGTTTGTCTGTATGAAACCAGCTGATACTGTTAAGTACAGCTTCTCTTCCAGCATAGATGCTAGTAAGTGCATTGCAATCTTGCATCAGAGCAGAAAATGGATGTTCCTGTGTCAAATCTCAAATCTCAAAACAATCTAATCACATCCAGGTCAAGTACTGCGGAAATGTTTAGTATCTCATTAAATATTATATATCACATTGTGATGGAGATGCAACCTGTACAAATGTGTTTGACTAAATAGTGAAATGCAACATTACCTACAGTTTTGCTTCATACAGGTATATTGTACATTTATTTCAAAACAGTTCCCAGGCTGGACCAGAGATGTCTGAGTATTGTGGCTAGTACTCCAGGCGAGCATGCTTCAAAATGTTAAAGTCCCAATGTATTCAACCCTTAGGCCATGAAGGGGCCATGCCCTTAGCATGGCCCAACAAACAGTTTCGGGAGGTGCTTCTCCTGGGTTATTTGTCCAAACCCAAACAACTGCAGGCGGAATAATGTATAATTTCTGATGTTTATGTGCAGACAAGCCTGCCTGTTATTGTTCCACCTTCCATCATCTTGCACCAGTTTAGCCTACATATACTTGAAATTGAGGGTGGGCAATTTATGAGACCTATATGAAATAGATACATGCTCAGTAGGCGATTTGAGGGGGGGTGAGTGGGGTTGCTGCCCCCCTTGTTAGCAAAATGACCAAAATGCATGTCCCTTGTTAACCTGCCATCCCTCTCTCCATCCCCTAGTAGCAGACAGAGTGCAAGGGCAGCGGGGTTGTTTGTTATGTGTTATATGTTAGTCTAGTCTGCTTGACTCATTGATCCTTCATCTGACTGAGGTTTAGGCAAGTTAAAATCTATGGCCCCGACCATGGCTCTGACTTATCAGTAGCCGAGTCTATATCCACGACGTTCCACTTCCAGGATTGCTCCAGTGCCACCAGAAATTCCGCTGGTTGTCACTCCGGATGTCCGTTACCTTCCACTTTCTTTATGTGGGAATTTTTAACTCCGGTGGATTAATGAGGACTATGATTAACTGCTCCTCAGATCTCTACAGGGTAAATCCAGACAGCTAGCTAGACTATCTGTCCAATCTGAGTTTTCTGTTGCACGACTAAACAACTTTTGAACTTAGACAGAAACTATGCACTATAGCTTTAAGGAGGGGAGCAGAGTTTGTGTCCTGGAAGAAGTTGAGGGGAAACTCAAGACTTTCACCCAGGATATGGGTGTCTGTGTCCCGGGAGTACTACTTAAGGAGAATTTTAAGTTGTGAGAACATTTTGTCGGGAGGGGCACAGATTTATGTCATGCCCCAAATACCACCACATTTATGGCAAAGACAGAGCAGGAAGTCTGTGGGGGATGTTGGTGGTGCCTTTTGTCCCCACAGGCGCACTCTTCTCTAGTAGCTCAGAAATGGAGATTGGTGTTGAACCTGTACACAGAGAAGGACTAACATCAAAAGACTAAAACTACTTTTGAACTTACACGTGTTCCACCAAAACAAGTTCCTTCTGGAGCCCTGCCCAAGATGATTGTGATTGGTTTAAAGAAATGACAATAGACCAGAGCACATTTTCTCCCCTACTGGAATGCTGTGTAGACTAGCCAGACCCTCCCTCGCAGCACTGTGGAGGAAGGTCTGGCAAAGTGAGACTATCAGTAGCCTAACTGTATTGATAAATCCATGATACTGTCCGTGGCGCTGAACAGCTTAACAGCATGTAACAGTTAGTATATGGATCACTGCCTTGCAAAATAAAAGTGTAATGTTGGGACTTATTGAAAGTCCAGGTACAGTAATGCTAAATGCAGCATTACAGTAAATTTGTAATGCTGCTTATTTCCTGTTGCAACGCTGAAAACAATAATAGTTTCCTTCTTAAGCCTCTCCCAAACAGATGCGTACACAGACAGCTGCGGACACCACAGACACATACAATAGTAGTTTCTGGAGACCGCTTGGAGGACGCATTGGATGGATGCAGACGGTATAATTTCAGTTCAAATGAAGCTGCTCTGGTCTATGCTGTCCACTTGATGAGCCATTTTCATCATGTACTCTGTGACTGGCACAGCTTTTCAAACCATTTCCAGATATATACGATATTGTGAGTTGCTGAGAGCAATGAATTACCTTGCTGCCCCGATCAGTATTCAACCATTATAACCTTCATATAACCTTGTTGCAAACAGTGCGCTGTGCCTTTCAGAACACAAACAGCAGGTGCACTTGGACACGGCGTGAAAACAGGAATTCATGCTCGGGAACTGTTCTAAATGCATATTGGGTAGTCGGAATGGAAACTAATTGAGTTTAACACTGTACACTGTACAATATTTACTGAGCTCAGTGAATTGTCGTGTTGCATTTGATTTGGTGTATTTTAGCACATGGAGAAGCTGGATCATCTTTCTTAAAGCAACAATAGAGAACTTTTCCCGCTTCGGTCCCCCTACAGGTTGTCTCATTGGAACTACAGCTTGCGCTACCAGATCAAGTAAGCCCTGACTGCAGTACGCAGATCGAGGAGTGGCTCAACGTGGGTGGAGCTAAACGTTTGAGTCTGCCCACTTGCCCAATAGCAATTGGCAGAGCCATTTCTCTATCACTTGGCAATTGGTAAAGGACGAATGTATGTCTGAGGGGACAACACAGGACTTTCGAGCTTTCACCCCGGAGACTGGAGATCTTTTCCCGTGTGTGAAGTTTGCTTTCCCCGTTGTTGTTTTCCTTAACCCAACCGTCCGTTGTTGTCTGGCGTCCCCCAGAGACATGGGCTCGTTTCCCGCGAGTCACGTTTGCTTTCCCCGTTATCCATTTCCTTAACCCAGCGGCAGAGTGGAACCAAAACATCTACCGGGAAATTTCGTAGACCACCGGCCGGCAGGTAGCGTCCGTCTGCCGGCAGGCAGCATCTGTATGCCGGCAGGTAGTGTCCGTCCGCGGGCAGGTAGCGTCCGTTCATGGGCAGGCAGCCGGCAGGTTAGTCCGTCCGCAGGCAGGCAGCGTCCGTTCGAGGGCAGACCGGCCCTCGTGGCCTCGAAACACTCCCGGCCCACCGTAAAAAGTCCAGACTCTGCCGATTGCCACTCCGCCTCTGCCTTAACAACAGTCATTTGTTTTCTGGCGTCCCCCAGAGACCAGGGCTCGTTTCCCGCAAGTCACGTTTGCTTTCCCCGTTCTTCTTTTCCTAAACCCAACCCCATTGTTCTTTTCCTTTTTACAATTCAAATATAATTATTTATTATAATCTATATATCTATATATAATATATATATATTATAAAGGTGCTGCATTGACGTTTGGGAATGTGCTGCCTGATGTCCGCCACCAGATGGCATGCCCACGGTGTCAAACGTTTAGCTCCGCCCACATTTAGCCCAACCATGATCTGCTTACTGTAGTCAGGTGCAATTGACCCAATCTGGCAAACTTGCATAATGTAATGTAATGGACAATTCCGCTTCCAACCTGTAGGGGGAAAAGTTCTCTAGTGTTGCTTTAAGCAAAGTTATCAATGTAGCAAATTATTGGTAATACAGCAGAGCATCCATTCACTTTTTTGTCTTTTGTTTGTTTAGCAGAGCTGATGCCGAAGGGAAATTAAACCTTCCATTTTGAAGGAGTTGGTGGGATTTTAACAATAATGACACAAAGACAAATTAATCAGAATTCAAATCCAGTAATTTATTAATTATTGTGAGTTGATGACAATAAAGTTATGGATTTGTAAATAAATATCCCTTAGGTGCAACTTAGGTACACTGGGTAAGGAACACTTGCCCTCCAACAATAGCTGCTTTGGTCACTGGTGCCAGTCTGCATCTCGCTCCTTCAGTCAATATCAATCAGTGGAGACAGGTGGAATTAGTTCTTGAGCAATTGCTCCTGAACACAGACTGGGGAATTATCTGGGTGTCCTTTGCAGCATGTGTTTACCTCAGACTGTTATATGTTTAAAATAAATGCACGTTGGTGTGTTTGTAGCAACTGGTCCTGGCTTTTCCATTCGTGAAAGTCAAATGAATGTAAGTTTATGTCGTTGTTGTTTTTCAGAGGTGTCAAAGACCTGAAAGTAGAATAGTTGTTGATCAGCCAGATGCTGAGAATGTTTCCCTTTTAATTATTCCCAACACTCAACAGCACTGAGGATGATATTATACAGAGCTTTGGAATTCTTCACTTAACTGGAATATTTTCAGAAGGTCTGTAGTAATACTAGAATGTATTTTAATGGGGGTTAATTGACAACAATTATAGCGTTTCCAATAGAGATATCTATTTACATTATTACACCTCTTTATTTGACGTTGTTGTTGGAGCTTAAAGAAACCCACAGCTCTTTCTCTCATTTTCTCTTTCTCCTGCATTGTGCATGTTTGTTCTCCACACTGCTCGGCCACACTGACTGAAGGTTAATGAACTTGTTAATTAATATGTGTGTGCGACCAATCACTTGTGATGACAGGCAAAGATCATACCATTAGGTTAAAAGCAGGCGATACTAAGTGGCCGTAGCTGTCCCATGCCAATATATCCAGTATGTTCCTTGGGCTCATGTTTAAAGCTTTAGTGCGTAACTTTTTGACATTAAAGGTGCAGTAGGTAAACCTTATAAAACTCCCTTTCTGTCATATCTGCTGAACTGACCCAATGTTCCAGTAGAACTACATGAAGCAGGTGATTAAAAAAAAAAAATCCAGCTCCTCTGGCTCCACCTACAGCTTGGAGTGGGATTTGCAAAAATCCCCCGCTCCCTGTTCAGATGCACCAATCAGGGCCGGGGGGTGTCTAACTGCGTGTCAATCACTGCTCACACAATCAGCTCCACACAACTCTCTCTGTGTTTCTCAGTATGACTATGTTCAGAAGATTGTGGCGTCTGGTGACTTTCGTGAACAGAAACTTATTACTGGAATTGTTGGGTCTTTGTAAATTATAGACCGACTCTATCTGTAAAGTGTCTTTAGATAACTCTTTTTTTTTTTAAGTTTAGACTGTTTAGAATGGGGGGGCAGTAAGAGATGATGGTTGGTCACCAATGTCTGGTGTTAATGAGTGTTCTTTCAGACTATAAGCTTTAATGTGCACTGTTTTATTTTACTTTTTTATCTAAAGCTTAAGCCATAGTAAATAATACATAAGCCTGTAGTTTCTTTATTATTAAACCCACCTTCCTCAGGGGGCCACGTTTTCAGAAAGCTAAGGGCCCGGGGGAAGGACATTTCCCTAATCTATTATTCTAATTGTACACTCAAAAGATTTTGGCCCGCCAACATTTTTCTAATTCACTGTGCCAGAGTGCACAAAAAGCATCAACATAGAGCTTGTTTATTAAAAACAGGTGCCAGAGGAGACTTAGGCCCTGTTTACACGATGAGGCTCGGGGTTAAAAAGACAAAATATTTTATCAGATGTGTTCCCATATCAAATTATACGGTGACGGCGGTTTTGGGGCTTAAAAATGCAAAAAAGTGAAACCACCCTCCAGAGTGGAAATTTCCCGTCTAAAGGGTAAAAACGCAAAGGTCTGAAGACAGCGGTGTGGAGAGAGACGAGAAAAAGGCGTTCAGGTAGTCTGTTGGTACGGAGTAGGCTACAGAAATTATAGGCTCCTGTTATCTTAAAATATTCTATTTTTAATGTAATGGCTCAATAGTTAAATGATTTCGACAATGTGAATAAGGTTGTTATAGTTCGATGACCATATGTAGGCTGTTCATTTGAGCCAGAGTAGGCTACAACGTTGCGGATGAAGAGAAAAAGAGAGAGCGAGTGGCAGCGGCCAGCGGGCAGAGGGGGGACTGCTTCAGCCTCCTCTGCCTGCTGGCCGCTGCCACTGAAGGGCTGCGAGGCTCAGGATATTGGTAGTGCTCCCGTGGGTGCTGTGCTGTGGCTCATCACGGTCGACTGTGTCGTCATCATCAGACAAACATGCAACTCCACCTCCTCGTCTGTCCAGACTAAATTGTCAGCTTTTGTTGTTCGCTTCGACATGTTTTGGTTTTGTGCTACTAAGGAGAGAAGTAGAAGGAAGGTTCTACTCAGGCGTGCGGACTTGGTGGTGTTGTGTGGCAGTGCCACCTAGCCGCCTGGCCCCCAAAACTCTCGTCTAAACGCGGAATAAAAAGTGACGCCACGTTTTCCCTTCAGCTCATTTACGTCTAAACATAAGAACAGTTTCAGCATAAGCACTGGCTGGGAAGCTTTCACATTCAAAGAATGTGACTCCATGTTTGGATTCCTCGTGGATTCCGATTGCAACATTCAAACTCCAGTTTCAGTATCAGCACTTTCTTCAGTACAGTTTGAGAGCAAAGAGAAGAGGCCTTGCAATATACAGTATTATTCTTGCCACGTACAGTATAGTGGTTGTACAGTTTAATGCCCTTTAAGTGTCCAAATGCCTGGAATTCTAATCAGAATTCACAGGATGAACTGTTTGTATAGCTGGATAGAGTGCTCAAAGAAACAAGGCTGCTTGCCTGATGAACTGAGCCAGTAGTTCTGGTACTGGATATTTTTGATACATCTTAATATTCACTTCAATTCAATTTTGTCATTGATACAATGTGCAGGCACATATGTAACGAAATGTAGGTCATTGCTTTCCAACAAACAGTGCACATACACAGTAGATTAAAATAAAAATGTACTATTTTGTCAATTTACTTGTGTGAATGGCATAGTATGTATTAAACTGCAGTAACATGAGGAGGAAGGGGCAGAGGGGAGGAACCAGGTTCAGATGGGTGACAGCTTGGGGGAATAATATGGCTTCCTCCTCTGCAAGTTAATATGTTTAGCCTCACCAACAGTGCTGCAACACATTGCCAACATTGGTTCAGATCATCAGGGGGCCTCTGCATGGCCAACACACATTTGCTCTGGTGGGAAACACTTTGATTCACGTCCATTTTAGGGCATCCATTCGAGAGAAACCTTGACGAGATATGGCATCTCCTCAACAGAATGCCAGTGCACCGTGATATGAAGGCAAGAGTAATTCAATTCAATTATAAAATATTCTAAACGGACTACAGTATTATCCTCTTTAGTTTCGTCAAGTGTAATGATGTGGCTCTGTGTTTTTATGATTAGGACCCAAGCCCTCTCTGCCATAAAGAGAACAAGAAGAGAGAAAGCATCGGTCCTTCCAATCCAGTGCACACTGGTCTAATAAGCTGCAGGGCTCATTATAGAGTAGAGGGAAGCTTCTCCCTTTCTCGTAAAATGCTAGTAATGAGGCATTTGAAATATTCCACAACATTAGGATAACTGAAATTGGAGAGTAAGCCCTTTAAGCTATGCTTGTGTAACACATTTAAAAGTGTTCGTTCTTCCTGAGGCTGGTGGGAGATTTTCACTTTCAATTTCTCACCTACTGAGCTCGATGGACATTTGGCCTGGGATGCACTGTTTTCATTTTCCTGTTTGGTACAATGTGCGCATGATGAGCACATGTGGAGACCAGACCACATGCAACCAGCTTTCTTGGCTTTCATTCAAATACATGATTTGATGTTTTAAATGCAAGATTACTGTGTGTACTATAAATCATTTGCTCTGAGACATTTTTACATCTCATCCTGCAGTTTGTATCACCCTTAGGCCTAATTTTGGAATATATACTCATCACTCCACCTGATTTTGCTCAGATGTTTTCAGCGTCAAAACTGCAAGATGGGTAGTCAGTCTGTTTAGTCTTAAAAGTAAGCCCTGTTTAAGCTGAGGTAACCCGTTGCTAAGGAGATTATCTACTGTTTTTTAGGCGTGAAGCAGCTTAGCCATACACCCCTCTGGACAGGAAGCCAGTCCTTTGCAGGGGCTCATCTATCTTTTAACAGAAACTGGCAAGCAGAGAAGCATTTGCTCCCTTTTTTAATTTTTCACTAAGACTGAACCTAAAGTATCCCAGTATCCCAGCATTAGGGCATACACTGATCAGCTTTTGTTGTTGATCTCCCTCTAAGATAAGTAATCTGTTCAAATTTGGTACACCAGGCCAGCTGGCAAATTTTTCTGTTGGTTTGAAACTGTTATTTCCTGGACAGACTTATTTATTTATTTATTTTTTTGGGGGGGGGGGGGTCATGAATATCTTCCTCAGCATGTACCCAAACAGATAGGAAAACAGCCAGGAATATTAGTTCTAGAGAAGATCTTGGCCAAAAATTAGACACTAATGAGAGTGGTATCAATCTTCTCAACTTGACAACAAGGCAAATATGTGAGTTTCTCAAAATGTCAAACTCTTCTTAGTCTCGCTTTGCCAGACCCTCCTCCAAAGTGTGCTGGAGGAGAGTATGGCTACTCGACATAACATTTGGGGATGGGAGGAAAACGTGCTCTGGTTTATTGGTATTTCTTTAAACCAATCACAATCGTCTTGTCGTCAAGGATATAGACTAAACTATTCTAAACTAATTAAGTTGGGAAGCAGGTGGATGTGAATTCATGGGAGGCTAGAAACACATTTGGCCTAAGGTTGTAATCTCTTAAATTACTTCAGCAGTCTTTGGTCAAGCATTCTCATCTGAGAACATACTGAAGGAACAGTGTTTGCACCTTATGGTCATTGCAGTGCTTTAAAATGCCCTTACCTACCTTGGCCATTATACAGTATAGCCATGCATTGTACAGTGGATTGATTGGATGGTAGAATCTCATCAGTTGACTTTACACATGCTGCTGCATTAGCAAACGTTTGAACTGCCAACTTTCCAAACATCAGTGGTGTACATACTGTCTCCTCAATGAAATATCAACAGTCCACCGTCATCAGACAAAAAGTTCTATTGAACTAAAATCCTTAATGGCAAGAACCAAGGTATCGGTGGATTCAGAGTGAAAGCTGTGCCCTGGTACAGATCATCAGATCAAACCAAACAAGATAGAACTTGTCTTACCTTGCTCTGGAATCAGTGATGCACTTACTGCAGCAGGGATCTGCAGCACAGAGGATGTGGACTGGATTTAAGGAAAACACAGCAAATATTTTAACCTGAGCAAATCCAGTACATACATATCTGGGGTCTCATTTATAAAACTGTGCGTAGGATCCTTACTATAAGTGTACGTACGCCCAAAAGTCCAAAATGGCGTATGCCGGAAAAAAGTCAGATTTATAAAACCGTGTGTACGCACACCTTTAAGCAATGTTCCCTTTATAAATCAGAGATTACCTACAAGCGTGCGTACGTGGATCAGCCTCTTATCCCGCCCTGTGCACACCCATTTTTAACCATAAATAGTCAATGCAAAGCACCTCGTGAATGCTGATCAGTGTATGAATGACACTGGCAGTTGTTAGATCAAATCAAGATGATTGGCGGAGAAAAAGCAAAAAATTTCTCAGACGTTCAGGAATTGCTGCAAATTGAATTATAATTTCGGCCTGTTCTTGCACAGTTTAGGGAAACCTGATCTATAATGTATTAATAATACGTCCAAAACGGCAGGCATTACGGCATTATTATATTCGATATACCAGACGTATATAATAAGATTTAACAGAACTATATATTATATCCAAACAAGCCTTAGTGATAAAGTTGAAGATTATATATAATATTCATAAAAAAAAACACTTAGCTGTCTGACATGTCCCTCTGGAAACAGACAGTTGCCCCCAGAGTGGCGAGGACCTGTATTTGGACCGGGATGGCACGGTTCCGGCGCGATGCCCTCTCTACTGGACCCAATTCAGTACATAGATCCAAGAGCACAGCTTTAGGGAATCAAAATCGGCATATTAGCTAGTCATCGTCGCTAGTCTCTTTCTCTCCTGATTCTTCCATGGGGGTTAGTCCTCCTTCAGGGCCAGCAGTGTCATCATGCAGCATTACGCACGGGTTCACCGCAGAATTTATATGTTCACAACATATTGTGATTGTTAACACCTTACCAAAATGACAGCATTAACTTGTGGTATCCCCCACCCCGAGATACAATTTGATGACGAAAGTGTAATAGGCAAACACACTTTTCTTCATGCAGGTTTTGCAAACAGTATTAAAGTTCGGACTGATAACGAGGACTTTAAGTGTAACGATTGCACGAGAGCTTAACGGCTGTATTTTCAGACTTTGACATTTGATGATATATGCACAGTATTAAAGACAGATATTTAGTTATTTACACTGTGTTCTGCTGTTATCTAATGCTAGGGTATTTGATGCTATCCTGTATTCCATGCAGTCGGGCCATCTCCTCCTCCTGCGCTCCGTAGCGGACAATGTGACGGCGAGACAGCGCCGATTAAACATTAAGAACAATGTTTTATTTAAGATTTGAGTTGGAGGTTTTTATGGAACAATCATCACTCAGTACAAGCGCAAACAACGCTGCTAGATTTAATCTTCATGGTAACGTGGATGATATGGAGTGAAAAAATGTGCGTGAGGCATCAATACTTGAAAATGAATGAAAAAGTAATCGTTATTCCCATTTACTTTCTGCAGTCTGACTTCTGTTCACCACCTCACCATCTGCGTCGCCAATTCCTATTTTGTCTCTAAAATGTGCGTACGCATGGGTCAGAGTTTGCGTGGAGGACCGCACATTTTTCAGTTTTTTATAAATCACAACCTTTGCGTGGGAAGTGCCGTACGCACATTTTCAGCCCCGTTTTGTGCGTACGCCACGTTTACAAATGAGACCCCTGATCTTATAAACATCTCGCCAAAGGATTGCATTTCAAAATTAGCCAGCTGGCTAACACTGACACATTTACAGAGATGTTGATTAATAATGTGTTATCCTTATAAATAAAGAAATGGAATGAAATATCGTTAGTCATGCATATCTTTTTGTGCACATGGACACATGGATGGAAAGGCAGATTGTTCTCTAACCACTCCAATCTTTGTCGGATTTTCATTCAATTGCAACTTCGTTTTTACATTTTACCCTAACCTGGAGTCCAAATACTGTGGCCAGGTGTCTGCAGTTTTAGATGAAACACTATTGGGTCAATCTACTACTTTCAAACTTGAGATGGTGAATACTAGGGATGAAACAAATGTAACTGAAATTATTTGGCCGGTTTTTATTATATTCAGCTTAGGCCAAGAATTTCAATTTTGGTGTATCCCTAATGGATACTCTTTGTGCCTGTTTTCTATTTCTTGTTCTAACTTCATGTCTTATAACTTCCCTGTCAGCATTCAAAACTATCAAAACTGCTCATATTGTACATTGCCTTAGACAAAAAGCACATGCCAAATGGATGAAAGTAAATGTAAAAGCAAAAGACTTTCTTTTGAAAATAAATAAATGTAAAAGGCCTACACAGTTAGGAAGAGCATGTTATGTATCTATACATGCAAGTGGCACCACATCTCAAATATCCTTCATTTTTATTAACAGACTATGAAATTAAATAGAGTTGTGAGCTGGAGCTGGGAGCCACATTAGACGGTTTTGATGTTCACATATTGCCTCTGGTTTGCCTGTAGCCATTGAGAAGAATGCTTGCTGGAGCCAAAATCTGATACGTTCTCACTGTCCAGGGCTCAACATTACGGCCCTGGCATTTACAAATTCTTATTTCTGGCTACTTGGGATGTTTATCCATTATATAAATTACACTCACTGTAAATATGTGGCTAGCTCAGAATGTAAAAGAGAAGTATCATATTGTATACCCCATCCACATCCCATTGATTTATCCCATTGTTGGGCCCATAGTTGGAGAGTAAAGCATCTGTTCAGCCTGAAAAATTTATTATTGGATTATATGAAGGATAATTTGCATGACCTTTATGAGATGTAACCAGAGCAAACAACTCATCAGTGAATCCAGACTCATCCTTTATAAGGGATTAGACCTGATCCTTTGTATACATGATGAGAATATAGAGATGTTCTTTTAAAGTCTTGTTGTGTTGGATGAATGTATGATCCTGGTCTTCCTGCGTCTGTGACCTGCCAGCGACATCATCTTTGTGGGAGATTGGGAGTAGATCTATCTGATGCCCTTTTTGCTTCTAGGCTCAATCAAACAGGAATTGAAAAAAATAAGGGCATCACCTTCCACTCTGATGATATCAAACACCTAACAAGGGGAATGGCCTCCTTGTCTTTGTAATTGCTTCAATTATCATTATCATTGTCATGCTACCAGACAAGTTCTGAACTGTGGGCCTTTTTCTGTTATAAGAGATCTCCAGTTCTATAATGTTGGGAAGGAGGTGGATATCTTCACTGTTTGAGTTTTGTTTGGAATTGGGAAGGCAAGAAAGACCATTGGCTGAAGTTTGTGAAACTACTCTTGGATTTCTTTGTCAGTCTGTGGTTTAAACATCGTCAACTTGGAAAATTAGGACATAATGAAGGAACACTGTTTTATGGTATACTCACTAAAATGGCCTTGCTTTACTTGGCCATTATAGCCATGTAGTGTATGGTAGGATAGTAGCTATTGATTGTTTTAGTAATCAAGTATTCTACAGATTATTCCGTTGATTATTCAAGTAATCAGATACACATACTTTTGCTGTAGTAAAAAGCAATAGTAAATATTCAAAAGAGTGCTTTGCTTTTAAGAAAAAGCAACATTGTTATTGTTTAAATTGCATACAATAATATCTGTCTAAAAGTGTTCAAAATGCTGTCTGTGAACTGACGAAGCTGTCCATATGACTCTGTGATTTACTGAAAAAGGGATGAATTAATAATAATTATATGTATCACCAGGCAAATGGCGCCAGTTGAAAGTCGGCAAAGTGTACCTTTAGATGCTAGCGTTAATGTTACCTTGTAACTGGTCCGCTCCGTGGAACAGATGAGTAACGTTAGACTGGATGTATAAGACACACTGTACAGAGTTTGAAATGATCCTAAACTTTGGACACTTTGTAGTTTTCTCTCGCCTGTCTCTTCTCTTAGCCCCCAACTATTTTGGCTCTCTTTCTCCATTTTGTAATATGCATGTTTCTCAAAAAAATATACAACCATCAGCAAAAATAAAGTTTGTGGCAAAAAATCATCTATACAGACTGCAGATGCAATGTCAAGGGTGTGGTTAAGATAGAATAAAGATTGAAAACAATATTTCTTTGTTTGAATTGTTGTTTGTGCGCCCTGCCTTCACGTGCTTGGAGAAACTGCAGAATATATTCAAAATGTGCTGCAAGATAGTCTCTTGATGCTCTGCAGGATGCATTACATTTTAATTTGGCACAAACCTTAAAATCTGTTGTGTGAAAATATGACTGCAGGCATGAAAAGACAGCAGGCAAGAATGCAGATTGGAAGAGACTGTGAACATGGGATAGAAGAGAAAATTAGAGAAAATTCTATCTCGATCGTGGTTACTCTGTCTCTTTCCATTTCTAAAGTGAACATTCACATTACACTGCCACTCATTTAATTTGTAGGCTGACTGGGCATGTTGTGAATATAAGCCATGCTGCGTGAGATTCATATGATGCACTCTTCTCTGTAAAATCAACCTCATAGTACATTTACCAGTCACCAGTTTCAAGTGATTATTAGTTTATGGATAGCATTTTAAAGTATGCCATTCGATTTCAGATAGACAAACGCATCATATGGGAATATTCCATTTCTTTCAATGCACCGAAGAAGACACTGCAGTACATTTTCTGTCAAACTGATGTTTTACCTTTTGTGCTTGTTAATCAGATCATGTGACATCTAAGCTGGCAGTTTCTCAAACAACATAAGGAAATCAATTTCTTATATTATGCTGAAACACTTTGACATGTTCGATCACCTGGGGCCTCATAACAAAAACTTCTGAAAACTTCTGGAATCCTATTTTATCTCACTTTAGGATGACATTTAATCTATGTATTACAGAAACCTGTTTCCAACTGCATTTAGGAAAAATAGGTCGTACGTTATCTTACAGAACCATCCTAACGTAGAGATTTCCCGAGTGAGGAATCCTAAATTAGGATGGCATAGACCCTGTCCTGAATCAAAAAATAACATATAATAACTGCCAAAAAAGGGCAGCAGCACTGTTGTTAGGTCTACATGGAACAACATGATCACCGAAATATAATGACTGAAAGGCTACTCAAACTTTATGATGATGCTTTTAATTTCCCCGACCATGTATTTGTGGTTATATATCGACTGACAAGATGATTCATTTTGACTTTGATCGACGTGCTACGTCCGGCTCTGGAAAGGCCTACAAGCAGGCATGGGGCTCTGTCAGTGATCGTACAGATAACAAATGCACTTTGTTTTTTCACTAAGAGTGAGGATGCAGATCAGCCTTCCGGTACATTCTGAACAAAGATACAGGCATGGCAGAACGAGTGCTGATGGAAGAATTACATTTACAGTTCTAGTTAGGATTTCTTAAGTTAAGATAAGATAGGCGGACTGAGATAGGATAGGACACAGCCATGAGTTCAGGAGTTGCTTCTCTAATAGGAAGATAGGATTTTTCCTAAATAATACAGCCTAGGTAATACAGCCTCCGGTAAAAGTAAAAATGAAAATGTTAAATTAAATCTAAGTTGCCATCTATTTATCTCCACAGCGTCCTTTAATCTTCCGCCAGGCAGCGTAAGACACGTTCATATCTTATTTATTTGGCTGGACCTCTTCACATCTCCTCCCCATTTTCGCTGCTTCACACTTTATTTGCTTACTTGCATGGTTAAAGAAAATAAAACCGTCTTAAAATTCATCCATGAATAAAACCAACCGCATTCAGATTCTAACAACATATTTCCGTTTTATGCTGGTTAGGATAGGAACTTCTCCAAGTCAGGCCTTGTTTGTGGTAGTGGACATCTTCTACTTTTACTAAAGTAAAGATGTCTCTGGTTATTTGTACTTTTACTTAAGTACTGAGATTCAGTACTTCCTCCACCATTGCAATGTACAAGTCATCTGCGACTCCGACAACCATCTGTTGAAGACGGTCTCCCGCTTCCCAGGAGGTGCACAGGAAGTGTCATGTCCTTATATGGGAATTTGCGGGGCATTTTCTTATGCTAATTAAGAACAACTGGCACGCACTTTCAGTTAAGAAGACGTGGGATTCATCAATCCTAAGAACACAGGTGCGAACAATTCAGCTGTTTAACAATACGTCATGAATCCGACGTAGACTTTTCTTAGGGACTTTCTTTAGAACATATTTAAGAGAAAACTTAGGAAGATATTGGTGAATGAGGCCCAATGCTATGTTTGATCATGCTATGTATTTTGATCAACATATCAAATCGTTGACACGTACATGTTTCCTCCAATTCAGAAATACTGCCAAACTCTGGTCTGTTGTATCACAATCTGAGCTTGAGATGATCATTCACACTTTTATATCAGCCCGGCTAGACTACTGTGATTCCCTTCACCTTCACCTGCGTCAACAAGTCAACTCTGGACCGTCTACAACTGGTCCAGAACGCTGCACAAAGTCCAGCAGGACGACTCCAATCACTCCCATCCTATCCTCTTTACATAGTTCAGGAACCATTTTAAGATTTTTGTTCTGACATATACAGTAGAGCCTTGGTCAGGCACCTGTGTACACCTCTGATTACCTCCATCCTTTTATTATCAGTAGGTCACTCAGGTCTTCTGACCAGGGATGAATGGTTGTCCCTCACGCTCGGCTAAAAACAAAAGGGGCCTTTGAAGTAGTGGCTCCGACACTGTGGAACACGCTTCTAATTGTCATACTCTCTGTGGTCCCTGTTTGTCTGTCTGTGCTTTTAATAAGCAGCTGATGTTTCTACTTTTGTTTTTACATTTTACTTTACTTATTTTTTCCATTATATAATTCTTTTCTTTTTTTTATTGCTTGTTCTTTTGATTTTGGTCTTAATTTTTTTTTAACAATGTTACTCTTGTGAAGCACTTTGTGACTCTGTTCTGTAAAAGGTGATATATTAAATAAACTTTTTTATTATTACTATTTTTATTTGAAATGGTCGTGATTCTTCCCCTCCACAAAATGGTAGATTTCCATGATCAACTTCTTCTCTTCTGAAGGCTGTTTTTAGCAAACTAATTCAGCTGGCACATACAAAGACGGGCTAAAGAAACATTTTCAAAGGCTTCCAGCTATTTAAGTGAGTGAGCTGGGTTAGCATGAATAGTGTATGGGGAGGAAGGAGGAGAAAGGCTATGATGAAGAACTCTCCTACTGCGATGTTGTCAGCTCTTATACTCGGCATCTGAAAAGTGAAATCTATGGCTTTCATATCATCTAGTTGTACAAGAGAAAATAACTACATAGACCTGAGAAATATATGCTCACAGGTTGGAAGTGCATACACCAGGAAATACTGAAAAAAGGTACGAGAGGCCAGCTCATCAATAAAATGATCACATGGCTTGAAGTCTGGACTTGTAAATACAAGGCATAAAAGACCCAGCTATCTCAGCCAGCATGTGCATGGTGCTTTTTCTCATGGTGATCACAAGGTAATATATTGATGCACTGCATCACACTTTTCCATTTGGATTCACTTCAGTGCTGCTGTCATTACTTTGGACCAGATCCTGGAACATAAGATGCAATGGGTCCCAAATGAAAAGCTGCCTTTGAACAGAGAAAGCTTGGAAGTTTGAAGGCAGGTGTCACCACTTGTGCCTTCTACCAGCCAGTGGGAAAACTAACCTAGTTTTACTTTCCACCTCACCAAAGCATGAGCAGCCCCACCCCCCCCACACACACACACACACACACACACACACACACACACACACACACACACACTTCCCAAGCTGGAATCTTTGGATCCCTTTCTTGTTCCTTCTCTTGGAGTTGGGTGTGCCTCTGAATTAACAATAACCAGTGACAAGAACACTGAATGTTACGGAGATATCTGTCACCGATGTCTGTTGAAAAAAAAAGTCAGTGACAGTTATTCCTTTGATGTTTCAGTCGCATAGTAATTTGTTATGAAAGAAGAGTTAGCATCTATTATAGATTTGGTGAATGTTGGCACAGGAGCAGAGGCTTTGATGTTGGGAGATGTCAAAAGTTCAGGCTCACCCTAATACAATCCTGAGCCAGGCTTCTTTTCTTCATTTCATCACATGCTTTTTAATCATATCTAAAATCACATAGTTTTTTCATGTGGCATTTTCTGTTTTAAAATGCCCATATTATGAAAAAAATCACTTTTTCTGGGATTTGGAGTGTAATTTACAAAGACCCAACAATTCCAGTAATTCCCCCATGAGCAAGGATTTAGTGCGACAGTGGTGAGAAAAACTCCCTTTTAGGAAGAAACCTCGGTGATGAGAAAAACTTCTTTTAGGAAGAAACCTGGGAAAGACCCTGGCTCTTGGTAGGCGGTGTCTGACGTTGCCGATTGGGTGTGAGATGAACAGTGGCAATAACAATCACAGTAAAGATAATGTAACAGTGACTAGAAATAGTAGTCGTAGTAATTCATGGCATATCAGGGCACTGCAGGGCGTTACAGGATTTTGCATGGCACGGCAGAGCATAGCAGGACGTAGCAGGACGCAGCAGGCTGCAGCAGGACACAGCAGGACGCTGCAGAGCGTAGCAGGGTGTAGCAGGGCATAGCAGGGAGTGAAGCAGGACCACGGCGACAGCTGTAACCATGATTTTGGTTGGATTTTGAGCTAGATGATGTGATCCTTACCTAGCTACTGCGCATGCGCGCCTCCCAACAAAGATGAGATAGAAGTGTGATGCCTCACTCTGTAGCTAAAACAGAGACCTGAACACACAGGGTGAAAAGAGGAGCTGCAGCAATGTGCAGTACAGCAAATATATGGTGTTTTTTGAAAATTAAACCATGTAAACCTATTCTGGTACAACCTCAAAATACAATTATGAACCTGAAAATGAGCAGAATATGGCCACTTTAAATAAAAAGCTATGATCACAATGATGCTGTGCTTCAGAGTGCATATTGTTCTGCTGAATACTGTTAAACTGATCTGAGTTGAACTGAAAATCACTAAAACCGCAGCCTATTGTGGCTGTTTACATGGATGTATTGAATGAATAAGAAATGTGTTGTGTTTGAGAATGTGTTGCTTTGTGAATGCACTGAGTACACTACCATGGTGGCAATGGGAACAATGGGAATGTCAAGAAATAAAACGAGTAGTCGGTCTTCTATATTACCTTATTGCAAGCTTCCAAAACTTCAACAATATAACAGGAACCCTTTTTTTTTTTTTTTTAAAAGATGATTTTTTGGGCGTTTCTGCCTTTAATTGATGAAAGGGGAGAGAGTGGGGAAAGACTTGCAGGAAAGTGCCACAATTTGGATTCAAACCCTGTGCCTCTGCGTTGAGGCGCTCGCTCTACCAGGTAAGCTACAAGGGCGCCCCCCTTGATATTAGGTGCGATGGAGAGGGTGGACAGCTTCAAGTAACTTGGTGTCCACTAGAGTTGGGCATCCCTTGATTTTAACAATTCTGATTCCAATTCCGATTTTTCCTTTCGATGGAGTTAAAATGGGTCACATGCTTATTCCTCAGATAAGAGGAAAATGTTATTTTGATTCAATGGTGATTTCCAGTTTTACGACGATTCCAATAAAGAAACGATTCCATTGTAATTGTAATTTTTGAAACGATGCCAAGTTAGAACCGGTTCTCAATGCCCAATCCTAGAGTCCACATCCCTGAGGGTCTGACCAGGGCACTGCATACTGACTCAGTGGTGAAAAAAGCAAGACAGAGACTGTTTGTCCTCAGACACCTGAGGAGGTTCCAGGCATCCCCTCAAATACATCGGAATTTCTACTCCTGCTTCATTGAAAGCGTCCGGGAACATCACTGCCTGGTACAGAAACAACAACGAACAGGACTGCAAGGGTCTGCAGAGAGTAGTTTGTTCAGTTGATCAATCAATCAATCATTTATTAATGCAAAATTGAAATCAGCCAATCACGTGGCAGCAACTCAATGCATTTAGACATGGTAGATATGGTCATGACGATCTGCTGAAACCAAGCATCAGAATGGGGAAGAGAGGTGATTTAAGTGATCTTGAATGTGGCATGGTTTTTGGTTTGAGTATTTCAGAAATGCTGAATTGCTGGAATTTTCATGCACAATCATCTCTAGAGAATGGTCTGAAAAGAAAAACAATACCCATTAAGCAGCAGTTATCTGGGAAAAAATGCCTTGTTGATTGTGTGGGTGATATTTTCTTGGCACACTTTTGGTCCCTTGAGTAACATTTGAGCATCGTTTAAACACCACAGCCTACATGAGTATTTGTCAGAGATGGGGACTAGAGTCTGAGACTCAGACTTGAGTCGCACTTAAATCGCACAAACAGCTAACTTCAGACTTGACTCGGACTCGAGCTTCGAGACTCGTCAACAACCTGTTTTCATGCAATTATTGGTTTTTAAATCTAAATGTATTCATGTATTTCTATTTTCCTTTATTGGCGCATATACGTTGGGGAAACGTATGACGAGCTGTATGTCCCCTGCCCTTTGCCATAATGTGCAACGCATGCGCTATGCCTTATCTGTGCGCACTCACATATCAAAAAATGCATTGCCGATGGCGACCCAAATCCTCTCGGAGTTGTGCCTTTTGTCGTTAGTTTTGCTTTCAATAACTTGGTAAACAGTGGCAGTAAGAGAACAGCTACATGCAAGGTGTGTGGCACCAAGATAAATGATGCCGGATCAACAACGTAGGACTTCATCAGGCATCTCAAAATGCACCCAGATAGGTCAGTCACTCACACGCTAATGTGAAAGAGACGTTACATTTAGCATATATCGTCACAGGTAACAAGCTAACCATCGCAAAGTGTTGTGCTAATGCTGGGAACAGGCACATTGTATCTTATAGTTAGTAGTTGCTGAGGCTCAGACATCCATGGCGCACAGGAGGCGGGACGCACATATCCATCTCCCCAGGAACAAACGCTGTGTCGGGGGGGCAAACTCATGTGATGCGTAATTGATCCGGTGGATGATTTGTAGGCTATTAAGATTTCCACATCGACATTAGAAATTTTTTTGAGTGAAAGAGACATTACATTTAGCATATATCACCACAGGCTAACCATCGCAAAGTGTTGTGCTAATGCTGGGAACAGGCACATTGTATCTTTATAGTTGTATCCATATGACGTGACAGACTTATGTTAATATTTCACCAGGTCCGAGGTCTAGAGGGATGTGTTCAGTAGACCCCATAAAGTTATCCTACAACTGATGTTGATACTGGACTGTCTGGATGGAGCTACAGGACATGCTTTGAATTCATAAGATTTAACAATACAATACAATAGGCCCGATACAATAGAGACAGATCAGATGGCCAAAAACTTGAGACTTGACTTGGACTTGTGGCAAAAGACTTGAGACTTGACTTGAACTTCCAAAAAATGACTTGTGAACATCTCAGGTATTTGTTGCTGTCCATGTCCATCCCTTTAAGTGTACCCAGCTTCTTATCCAACTGGTTTCTTAAAGTTCGCTGTACTCAAATATATAAATGTATAACACTACTTCCTAACTTTGGAGGCAGAACTTGTGTTATTGCTATCTTAGCTTAAATAAAGGATCTGTGTCCCAACCGGCAGCGGCAGATGGCCGCCCACTAAGAGTCAGTGTTGCTGCCTGTTTTCCTCGCCACTGTCACACCAAATGCTTGCTCTTGGGGGGAAATTGTCTGTAAAGTGTCCTGAGAAAACTCCTGTTGTGATTTGACACTATAAATAAAATTGAATTGAATTGAATACCTCTTTCACAAGTGGCTGTGGGTAGTGGGGGGCTATGTTGTTGCTTAGCCTACTTTGAAAACTGAAAACTTGAATTGTTCTGACCCTTCAAACACAATCTCTTGAATTTCTTTCTAATTTTCATGAGGAAAAGTTGGAGCTTAAAGATGCCCCACATACAGTATGTCACCATTGCATGGTCTGACTGGGGAATTGCCATGAATGTATAAATGCTATTCTAACAGACAACAGTGTGCAGTATCGTAACAATGCTTACTATACCATTGCGTTCTTGTGCCCTGCTGATAACGACACATTCCTCACATTTCTGCCCTGTATCTACTCATCTCTCTGTGAATGAACCATATTTTACCAGCACAATGACGGTTGACATTAGACATTTTGTATTACAAGAAATACAATCACATCAGTCAAGCCGTGATGTTTAATAAACACACAGAGAAAGCATACTTTTCCTCTTTGGGAAGCCTCCTGATTCCATTTTCTAATTAACTGCTAGCGGAAACACCTTGGCTGTACCGACATGAAGAGTGACGGGTCGTGGCCCCCAGTCACATCCACCACCAACCCCAGTGGCTGGGGAGCTGTGATTTTAATCACCTGGCCACTGGCATTATCAAGCTGGAGGACCCGTCACCTACTCTGCACACAGATGCTTGTTCATTCATCTCTACCGGAGGTCAATGGGTCTGAGAAAGTGATGCCTGCTGCGTCCTTCTGCTTTCCCTATTTAGAGCCTCTTAAAGGCGCCACATGTGGCATTTTGCCCTCAATGAATCATTACCACATCAGCTCTGTGGTGTTAGTCTAATTGCTATAAACGGAAGACGATTGTGGAAGCCTCTTCGTCGCATTTTGCCACCAGGTTTTGCAGAAAATCTATTGGAACGCTTTATAGCTATGGCCTTGGTTCATGGAACATGTTAGAAGCTGGTTCTACTTTGCACATAATACACACCACCTTTTACAGTATTCAATATAGTTTGAAATTCACATTAGGTGACATTTTGGCTGTTAAGGGACTGTGGTTTGCTCTTAGGGGCATCTGTGTCTGGATATCTCACCGCCTCTCTCTACTGTCGGCAGAGATCCAACAGCCTGTAATTCCTATTTTTTGTATAAACTTACAGCCAAGTGAGGACCCAGACACCTCCAATTTAGAAGTTGTTTGTGTAGCTGGAGGACAAAGGCTGATATACAACAGCATATGGACAAAATAATCGGTGATATAATATCGCTGTTGAAATCCCCCGCCTACATGACAGCTGTTAGCACCTAACTTTACACTAGCTACTTCCATTAAGCATATAACCACAGACATCAGCTGCTCTCCTGTTCCAGTTGGTTGCATTAGATACATTGTAGGAGCTTTCGGTGGTCTGATATGTTTTTAGTTTGCATGTACAGAGACTATGGTTCAACAGAATGTCTCCAGACAGGAATTTGTTCAGAGAACAATTGATGTTCTTGTTCAAGAAACAACAACTATTATATACCAGACCACAATTTCTTCAAAGAAATAACATTAAGATAAATTGCCTTATAATTACTAAGGATTGATGTTTAAGATATATCTTTGGTTAAGGTGTTGCAGTTTTCAGGAACAAGTTAAAAACAGCCATTTTTTACATATTGATTTGACGTTGTTGATCATGAAAGAGACAGAGAGAAAATGACACATTTCAAATGGACTTGGACCAGAAGCGTATTTCCTTTTAGGATGGATTCATAATGCTATTTTGGTATCCACCACGCTTCATTTTCCATTTTTCTTAAGCTTAATGATCAAAAGAGCCTGCCATGGTTTTCTTCTATCCTCTGAATATCTGTATTATATTAACCTTTAAACTCTTCCAGTCGTAACTGATATTAAAAATGCAGGTGAGATAATGTGCCCTACAACATCAGACACATTTTTAGGTGACATACACAAAAAAGACACTTGCATTGACTTGGGTTTCTGTGTATTTAGTTTCCACACAGCACAGAGAAAATAATAGGGGCAGAAAACTATTGGTTGATTATGCAAGCAGCTCATAAAGTCTGATAACTATGTTTAGGCAGCAACTGGAAGTAATCATCGCAAGAGCAAACAAGGAAGCGAGGCGTCAAAATATAAGTGCCTAATTCTGCAGAAGGCTTGTTGGTGTGGATTAGAGGATGGATACCCGAACCGAGCCTGTCGGGGGGGCCGGGCTGGGTTCGGACAGATATTTAGAAATGATGTTTGGGTTCGGGTCGGGCTCGGTCACTTCAACATGATAAGGCATTGAACATTTTAAATTAAACAGCTTATTAATGTGCGCTTGTTGCCCCGTGTGTGATGATGCCTCATCTGTTGACATTTCCGAATGCCTTCCTACAGTTGCTTAATAAAAGCTTTCCACACAAACAAACGTACATGTGTCATTACTATGAGAAAACATAAGTATCTTAATGCCTGTTGGACACGGGCCGGGCTCAGACAGAAAAATGCGGCCCGATCCCCACTCTAGTGTGGATGGGTCAAACAAACACAGGACTTTCACTCAGGACGCCGGGGTTTGTGTCCCATGTGAAACCAAAAGTTATCTGTCATTTTGAAATCAACTGAGTTGATTGATGAGTTTTACAGACATTAGTTGGTGACGCAATGATGTCCTTGATGTTATGTCCTTGGTGATGGTGGTGCAGTGGATATGACACATGCCTTTGGTGTGCAAGACCTGGGTTTGAGTCCCACTGTGATACATCAACCAATGTGTCCCTGAGTAAGACACTTAACCCCTAGTTGCTCCAGAGGTATGCATCCTCTGACATATATAGCAATTGTAAGTTGCGTTGGATAAAAGTGTCAGCTAAATGACATGTAATCATTTTACGTGACTCATTTTAGGCCAAAAAGGTTTTACTAAAACTACGTATTTGTGTTGCCTAAACTCAACTAGTTCTGTCTCACAATGTTTACTATGTGTAAATAGAACACATGAATACAGTCAAATGATTAATCTGCTGTAGTAAATAGAACAATTGTATGTGTCATTTTGGGAGTCTTTGGATATCGAGCTATAATTTCATTTAGGTATGAGGATGTGTTGGCCAGACGGCTGTGTACCATCTCGCCAACAATAAGCTGTGTGCCACATCATGTGCAATTTGCCAAACTGTTACACTTTTATCAACTTTCACCACTTCAAAAGAAAGAAGCCGTGCATTGCACTTTTCCAAAGTGAATATTTTATGTCCACTTCCTGGAAACTTCTTATTGACTTTTCATGTAAAAAAAGATGCTGACACTTTGGAAAAAGTGAGACAACAAAGCCTAACCTTTTTAAATTACAGCTTGCTTTATAAATGTTGTAAATTTGTGTGTACTGTGTATATCTACAGTGAGCATATGAGTATGTAGATGCAACCCAGTATCATAGATGTTATATAGATATACTGTACATTAGATGATATTTCTAAAACCATGTATCTGTGTATATCAAGCAGATTCAAAGGATGGGATGAAGGCAAAATAGCTAGCCAGCATTTAAAGCAGTTCATAATAATGGCTGAACTGAGCACTGATCTTTGTCATTTTATGGAATGAGTGTTGCATGTAATACTCCTTTCAAAATACAATTTATTTTGTCATTAGTTCTGTTTGTGAATGGGTGCATCCTGAAGGTTTTAATGTCTGAGGAGAAATGGAGAATCAGATACAAGTAATTACCTAAAGGGTATAGCCCTTTTAATTTGAGCTAAAAAAAAATATATAGTTATGATGGGTTGCAAATAGAGAACATGGTGTGTAAAACACGGAATAGTCCTTCATTTGTTTACCTGAATCATATAGTGAATTATGTGATACTGGTTATAAATATGTTATAAACTATAGGTTCCATGTCAAGTTTTTGGGTGGCATTTAGAGAACCAGGCTGCACGCACAAATGAACCAATTGAGCTGGCTTTAGCCATGCATGCTAATTGAATGGGTAAATGTAAAGGTCAATGGGATGCATGGTATCATATCACTCCAGCCCCGATCCCCTGGCACAGACCACACATCATTCATGACTTTTTTATTGATATTCAAAATGTGGAAGAATATCATTAATAATTATATTGGATGTATTACTTGGAATACATGACTATCATATCATTATGTTTTAAACTATTTTAATGAAGTAATAAGCTGTCTTAATCATAATTGAAGCTAAAACTTTAACATTATAATTATAATTAGAGAGTTATGTGATCAATTGACAGCAAGATAACATTAGCTTATTAGTCCTGAAGGGAATATGACAACTGCTCTGAAATAAGTCCCATTGATTTACTTAATACCATGCAGGAATAAAATACCCCAACCAGCATTACAAATATAACATTGAGCATGTTTTATTTTTCAACACTTGTCAGAGTAGTGCTCATTCATTTAGTGCATTAAGAAGTGGAGACCAGTACCTTTACTTATGCACAGAATATGTTTGAAGGTGATCTATTATATAGCATTTTCAGGTTCATACTTGATGTGATGAAGTGATGGTATTCTGACGCAGCCATCACTGGAAAAGTGCTTCTAATATCCTTCACTGGTGTCCGTCCAGAGATCTGATTGTCCATTTCTTTAACTGTCTATGGTTAATTTACCCCGAGCCGAGAGTAGAACAAACTGTTGAAAACATAGCGTTCACAACAGTTGGAAATCTGAATGTTTTAGCTCTCTGAAATATGTTTACCTCATTATTTGAAGCTTTGGCCACGTTTAACATGAAAATCCGACATTATAACATTATAGATATGACAGAAAATATGGAAAAGCATAATAGTTCACCTTTAAAAAAAGAAGTTATATGGCCAGTGTTGTAGTCTAGTTACCTTAATTTCCTATTCATGTACATTCACTTATTATGCTCATTGCTGGTTGGTTCTACTGTAACACTACTTCTATTTCTAAGCCCCAAAGATTCAAAATAATTTTCTTTTTATTCATGATTTTTTAAAGCTAAACTACACTGCAGAGGATGCTATGTGGATTTTCCTCAACGAAAGCATGTCTTGTCTGTTGCAATAATGGTCTTTTACTTAAAGTCACCATTACTGAGTTAAATTACAGTGAAAAAGGATAACGTCTGACCTTTGATTTGATGCTACAATCTCACAGCGTACACCTAATCAAGAAACCCGACACACACAAACACACACACAAACACACAGATCAATCTGGTCCAGTCAGAGAGATGAAATCAGGTATTACTCCAAATCAGTCTGATGCTTGTCTAATGAGCAGTGTGGCAAAGACACATGATGAAGAAAATCAATCATGTATAACAGCACAGTGAGCCAGAGAATTGTCAGATTTGTCAGCGAATTTCATGCTAATTGAGTCCCCAACCCGGGGTTATTTTTAACCTCATCACTGTTCTGATCACGTGGAATAGCGAGCCCTTTGCTCACGTGTCATTAATTAAGCTCAAACCATCAATCCTGATTTTCTTTCTCCCCTCAGTACCCGCCAGGATCACTAACATATCGAAGGACATCGCAGTGAATGAGGGCAGCAACGTCAATCTTATGTGTCTGGCAGTCGGTCGACCTGAGGCCAACATCATATGGAAGCACCATTCGCCAAGAGGTAAGAAACAAGGTTTTTTATTTCTATTTTGTTTATTAAAGCTGTCTGTAATGTGTTATGTAAAATGTATTTGGTATTTGGTAATCCAGAAGTTCTCATGTTCTGATTTGGATTCCTATGTGCAGTTACATACTGTACATGAAAGAGGAAAACAGTCTTTTTGTAACTATAAATTCCAGTGCAGCTTGGATTTGGTAGTTGGCGGGGAAGGTACGGAATCAGATGTTAAGATTTATTTTCTGATTCTAACCAAATGTTATTTTGTGCATTGCTATGTTATATATCAAATCACTAGCTACTATCATAGCGATTCTTATGTCACGATAGGATATTATTGCAATTTTAAACATATGGCAATATTCTGCCATAAATATTGCAGGGTTCTCAAGTTTTATCAAATATTTGGAGTGTGATCACATGTGTCAGGGGAGGAGCCATCCCTATATTTGCCACAGCACCATTTTCAGTGTCATAATGGATGTCAGCGTTCTGAGTAAATGTAGTATTATTGCTTTAAATTATGTAATTTGAAATAAAATGAAAAAATGCATATTTTGTCCTTCCCTTACCCTCTAATATTACCTTTTTCCCAACTGCAACTTTTTTCCCAAATGATGTCCCCAAAAGGAAACTTCTGTCAACATCTAAGACGATCCATGTTCATCTCACTTCAATTTAATGCTGCAAAATGGGATTGTCAAGCAGACAAACTGAGCAACACATATATAATAATAGATCGATACTTGGCGTCTGTGTATCGATACAGTATTGCCACAGAAAATATCGATTCCCCCCCCCCCCCCCAACCCCTAGTAACTATGTAATGTGGATATTTAAGAAAGTTTTCATCATTTTCTTTTCAACCTGTCAAAGGTAATTTCAGAAATTTCACAAAACAAATGTGTCACGCAACACAGCAACAGCATTACCTCAGTGTAAAGGTGACTGAACCACTCCTCCCACACACACCTCCAACACATGCTTCACATCAATATTCGCCTACGTGCAGAACAGCCATTCACCTCCAGCGGCATATGAATTTGTGTTAACATAACCACGAGAGGATTCATGATGAAAAATGCCTGGCTTTAATCTATTGACTAAGGCCTTGTTTTCTTTTCAACTTGGTGGATTGGAGGGTTTGGAACTGCACAACCTGTGGCCTGACAGGACCCAACAATCAACCATGATTTGGCTGGAGGCACCTCCCAGCCTGAAGGAGAGCCAAGCAAGCCGCTCTGTGCTCCTGTATGTGTGTGCATGCATGTGTGTTCTGTGTTCTAATTGTGTCGGCTCCACGCTTCCCACTGAGCATTAGGCACTGTGAGTCATGTGCTGCTTTCTCTATAGGATCAGATGTTCAGCCTCCAACATGACATGAATGCTTACAGCCCAGCTGTTCCTCTCTTATTCCCCCATTTTCTAGAGCCAGCAGAATTGGGTTCTCGCAGCCCAGTGTCTCTCCACCACCGCCATCCACAACATTTCCAACCCTTCCCTTATTGGTTCCACCCAATATTTACTCTGAATATCATGATTTGCACACAACCTTTTTGGTTGAAGTATGAATTGTAATCACATTCAAAAGGGACAACTTTAATGACACAGACCCATCAAGCCAGATGGTGCCATTAACACTGACTGTATACTTAGTAACACCCCTCTGGGGTCTGAGTTCAATTTAATGCTTTTACTACACATAGAATTTGGTACTTGTTTAGCACTTAAAAGCTAATAATACCCCCTCTAATATTGCTATATCTCTCTCCGATACAAGCTACTACAAGCAACCAATGTGTCGCCAATGAAGGCTGATAAAAGTTGCATTGCGTAATGCCCTTTTAATGCAATCTTCTTGTTTAGTGCCAACACAGCTTTCAGTGCAAGCTCAGATTTTGTTCACAAAATAATAAGAAGAAGAGAAACTGGTGGATAGGCATTGTACAAATAAAAGAAGACACACTAATACTACATATTTTGTTACAGACACTGTCAATGTTTTTTTTTCTTTTGTTTTACAAGATGAAAATAGAAAATGTGTCAATAGGTGATCATGTAGTTTGAAATTGCACCAATAGTAGAAAGAAAGTCACTCATCACTACCAACCCTGAGCTGATGCACAGCAGCAAGAGCAGTGAATCAATAGAAAGTAATCAAAGTAATATAGAGGCATGATGTTTATGTATGTGTGTATGTGTTATTGTCAACAGGGAAAATAATGGGTTATCTTCTCTGACATTTGTCTGAGTTGCACTAATGAAAAGAGAGACTGTGTGGGGAGATGTTTGGGCAGCACAAGAAAATTCTCTCTGGCAGTCAGAATCGTACTTTTTTTTTTCCTGCACAGTGGCATTTTCCTGACTTGCTCCTCACCGTTTGCTTTTCATGTTTGTCACCAGCGATAATGGACTGTTCCCTCAGAGGATAGTGTTTGGGTCTGTTAGTACAGCACTAAAGAGAGCCGTCTTCTCCCTGAGTTAAACCGCATTTCCAGAAAATGTGCTATGTGACTGCCTTCCCATTTGATAGTTGTTTTTCAATGGCATATCATTTAAAATGTTCACCCTCATACGGTGTCAGGAACATGAGCAAATGTGCTGGAGCAGTTGATGATGCAGAAAGATGCCTTACCTGTCACTATGGAAATGACAAGTGACATGAGAAAATTGGCTCCGGCGAACATGGAAGAATTATGGAAATACGGAAATAATAAAGTTGCACTGCCTAATTTGAGCCTGAAGTTTGTTAACACAATCTAAACTGAGTTAGTGTCAGATTCCTTGTCACTGTTTAATATGAATCTTGTTTCCATTGCACTGTTGAATGAAGGGAGACTCTGAAGCCTCTACAGTATAAGCCAATCAATCCTCCAATACCTATGGTGACAGGAGTAAGAGTTGTGCTGTGACTAGCAGCCCATAAATGTGTAGCCTCTATGCTTGTTCACTTGATGTCAATTTAAGTCTCACCTTTATTTTGTGCACTGCAAGACTCAGTCCATTTCAACTCAGTGGGGACTACATCAATTATTCAGCAGTGTCCACTGAATCTCTGGCTGCTGGCCACTAAAAGGATTAGAAGATATATGGTTAGGGGAAAAACAGTTTATTTAGGGGACAATGCAATATGGATTCGTTCGACCCATTAAGGCTCATTAAAGTGGACAGGCTGTGGATGTACACTCTCTCAGATGTCAGTCTGTGCCTTTCCTTTTGAAATTAACTTTGAAAGATGGCTGTATTTTGTGCTGTCTTTTAGAAGTGCTGTGACTGAGCGCTATCTGTTGTCTCTACATATTATCACAAAAGAAACAACAAACTGGGATGTGAAACCCATATAATATGTCATATGGTTTGTCACAATTCAGATACTTGCGTGAGTACACTTGCATGTAGTACACTGTGTACCCTATGTACTCATGTGTAGAGCATACATTTTGACAGGGTCATGTTATGCCATTATGCTCTGACTGGAAATGACTCTTCTTCTTCTTCTTCTTCTTCTTCTTCTTCTTTTATCTTCTCTTTTTTTCTTTTCTTTTTTTAACAATGTTTTCATTTAAATAGAATTTTTTAGATCAATTTTTTATTATTTTTATATTTTTGAACATACAGAACATACAAATGAACAAGAACAAAAACCCTCTGGAAAACAAAACAAACAAATAAGCAAAAAAAATAAATCACACCTTGTCTAGTCACTCTCCTCTACTTCTTGTGATGCTGAGGTCATTAGGACTGATGTTTGTGCTGCTGTGTTTTTCCATAGGTCTATAGTCGAGGACTTGGCCTTGTTAATCCTTGCTGTAGAGAGCTCAAGCATAACTATGTCTAGGAAATACTCCAACCACTGTTTTATACAAAGCGAGTGGGGGGGGAGCCAGCGCTGAGCTATCATTTTCTTGGTTGCAGTTGATCCAGCTAGCCAAACTTTCCTCTGTCTCTCGAGCAGATGTAATTTAGAGTCATCATTAAGTAACAAAACAATTGGGTCAGTAGGAAGTCAACATCCTATCACATCAGATATTATTGATGTCCAAAACTCATGCACCTGTTCACACTCCCAGACCATGTGCAGGAAAGTTCCACTTTGTTCAGGCTGGCAGAACGTGCAATTGGGAGTAGGAATGCCTTTAGAGACGTATCTCTTCTGAGGAGTCCAGCATGTCCTATGGCATATGTTGAAGTGGATCTGCTGGTGATTTGGGTTCTTGGAACAGTGGAAAATGTCCCAAACTGTCTCCCAATTAATTGCGTTCCCCTCAGGGCTTAGTTCTCGCTCCCATTTCCTTGCTATTGGGAGTTCTCCTATGGATGCTTGTATCAGTTTGGCATAGATCTTGGACGCTAATCCTCTCACAGGAAAATCAACAAATCATTTAATGACTGGGTGCGCTTCAAGACTGTTCCCCCATGGCACTCCATAACATTTTAGGGCTGATCTTAAGCGCAGATACAAGAAGAAGCATGTCCTGGGGACCTCAAACCTAGCTCTTCAAAACTCAACATACCTTTCTCATTCAAATAGAATTTTCATCCCCCCTCCCCATGACTTTTTCTTTAACAAACCAGTCAAATGTCTTCCAGATTTTATCATACACCCCCAATTTGCCTCTCAACGTATATTTCAGTCTCTGCATGGACATGCATTGCGCCATATTTTTGCTTCTTCTTCTTTTGAATGTTAAATTGCAACTGAGCATTACCGCCACCTGTTGTCACCTGCCAACATATATTATACGTTATACAACATTATATATTCACTACCTGAATACAGAATAGTGATACTTATTTAAAAAAAAACACATGTATGAATTATCTTTGTATGTTTCTGTGTTCTCCGTTTCAACTGCTGCAGCTTCCCCGGCTGCCACATTCACAAGTTTGAAAATATGTTGGTGGTCCCGTAGCTTTCGCTCCGTAGCAAAGATGGCGGCCATGAGTGCGAGTAGTGTCCAGCGTTCCACACTCAACGTTTTGAGTGCAGCATCAGATCAATTGTAGTGCACTGCATTTAGCCATACTCTATCAGCGTGAACGCACCATATAGAAAGCGCAGGTACAGAAGTGTGCAATTTGAAACACAGCATTAGTGATTTTTTTCATCATGCTCTTCTTTCAATAATGTAGCTTAGAAAGTATGCTTGTGTGTTACTAATTTGTTAGAGCAAATGTATATCTATGTAGAGAAACTTAATGCTACCATAATGATGTTTTGTATCCGTGCTAGCAGCCGTGGCTCTCAGGAGCGACCGGTTGGTCTAGCAGCCTTTGGTCCAGACTGAAAGTTATTGGATGGATTGCCATGACATTTCCTTCATCCATCCATGTCCCCCACAAGATGAATTCTATTAATATGATCCCAAAACATTTGAAATAGCGCCATTATCAGGTCAAAATGTCAAGTTGTCTACACTAAACTACCTGCAAAACTCTTGACATTCCCATCAGCCTCAGCTCTACTTTGCTAACAAGCTAAAATAAGAGGGTTAACACAGTAAACATTATACCTGAAAAACACAAACATTTTAGCAGTGTCATTGTGAGTAGTGGTGGGCGGATCGATCCAAATATCGATAATATCGATACCAACGTTGGTATTGCTATTGATCAATACTATTGTAATGAGATTGATACTTTAGTTTCAGTTTCTCTCCAGTATGCACTGCTGCAGTTTCATCATAAAGGCGACCTGGCTGTCTGTCTGTGTCAGTGCCGCTGCTTTCAAATGCCGCTCCTGTCATAGCACAGAGCAGGCACACTTTTGCTCCTCCTCCCCCGTCTTGTGATTTGATGTTGTACCGTCATGTCACTCAGCGGCACCAGGCAAGCAAGCAAGCAGCCAGGCCCCGACAACGGCCAGCAGCATCACACACACAAGCAGGACAGAGACGGAACAGAAGAACGGCAGAGAGGAAGAGGAGCGCCGCATGGCTATATTTTCACGTCGAAAATGAAACAACGGCAAGCTGTATCATTTGTAAAAAGGCTGTACGATACAGTGGTTACACGACAGATGTATTCAAGCATATGAAAATTCTTTCCTGGGTTTTAAGTAATTAATAATCCAATTGTAAAATCACAAAAACACACATAATAATTCATTCAGATTTAGCAATTTGATGATGCACCTGCCTTAATGATACTGGCTCTGTATTTACTTGGTATTGGATCGATACCAAATACTGCAGTATCGCAGTATTGAGTGAGTATGTTAGCATGCTGACATTTAAAGCAACAGTTTTTAAGTATTGCCTCACGGAGCGGTGCAATGTTGTGTAAACGTTTTCACGGGTCCACAAATTTGTGCCAGAACCCAAAAAAGATCTGGAAATGTACTACACAGAACCAAACCGGACCTGTCTATTATTTGAAAGCTGGGACATGGACCCGTGCAGAACGGAGAATTGTTGGACTCGCACCCGACCGGACTCCGCAGACACAGACCTGAACAGTCACTGTTATAATCTACCCTTCTCCTAACTTAAGTATTTTTTTTCCTTTGTGTGATTCATTTATTTACTCATGTTGAGTGCTTCCTGTTACCATGTTTAGATCACTTCATTTTCTTGCCTTTGTGTGTTTTCCTGCCAGTTTTGATGGTTTCCGCCCTGATTAGTTTCCCTTGTCCCTCATTAGCTCTGCAGTCATCTGTTCCCTACTCCCCATTAGTCAATCACTACATACACCGGTCCTTTTCTTTTGTTCCTTTGTCGGTTCGTCATCATTTATTTGAATGCTTGCCTGTTTTCCTGTTGCTTGCCTGCTATTACCTGCCTGCCTTTGGGACAAAAGCCTCTACACCTTCTGAAATCAATCATTGAATTTGTGCCTCCTCATCTGACATCTGTGTTTGGGTCCAAGCCTCCTACCTGCTTTGCGAATAGTGAGAGTCACAAAATTTTCACTTTATTAATGTTTTCAAGTTAAAAACAAGTATGTTTTTTTTCTTCCTACAGAGCTGGCTTTTTTTTTTTTTTGGATTTTGAGTCCTGACAGGTAAATTGTGAGACAAAAAGCCTACGACACCTGAAGGCCAATGGTTTGAAAAGTTGTTTGGATTGACAGAACCACAGCAGCACAGACAGATGTTGTCAACTTGTGATTGGTCTCCTGATGAGTGTCATTCACAGTGTTATACAGCAGAGATGAATGGCACACTATTCACAGTGATGTTGCCTTCCCAAAAGAATAATACTCCGGCATTGCCTGCTAACACTGGTTATCACCGGGAGAAGAAAAAGTATGTTTTTTTTCTCCATCCTATGCTGGCTTTTACTTTTCAAGTATTCATTTTATATCTAGAGTTTCAGATTCCTGATACGTTTAGTTTCAGTTTTACACTAGGTCACCAGTGCTTTGTTTTACTTTTTTTTGGAAAGTGCAGCCCCGAAAATGTAACATAAAACGACTGTATGGAATGTGGGTAAAACATTTCTATTCACACTCTCCCTGTAGGTAAGAACATATCCAATCCTTAATCTAGTGCAGGCTTTGATATTCAAATGAGGTCATATGCTCAACCCCCCCACACACTGTCCTCTATTCCATGCCCTTCAACAGCAATCACCTCAACAAGAAAATTGTCAATTTATGCCAACCATACACTAGAAGACTTTGGACAGACTTTAAAAAGACTAAAGTCTGACACCACCTCATATCTAAAGACAATCATCTCACATATACTGTTAAAGGTGCTGTAGGTAGGATTGGGAAGATCCAGGACTTAGCCAAAAAATTTGAACATCGACAACTTCTCAGTCCCTCCCCCCTATGAATGAGAATGAGAATGAATGCATGTGCATGAGCAGTGATTGACACGCAGTCCCTTTAGCGCAGTCCCTTTAGCGCCGTCCCTTTTGCGCTTTAAGTAAACACGCTTGGTCGGGACTATTGCCGTCCCTTTTGACGCAGTTATGTTAAGGAAAGGTCGTGGGTGGGCTTACGGTTCCGTTACACGCGGGAACTACGGGACGTTTGGGTTTAGGAAAAGGTCGTGGGTGGGCTTACGGTTCTGTGACACGCGGGAGGAAAGAAAAAAATGACTATAGCAAGCGTGACAAGCGGGACGTGAGCCCCACTCTCCTGGGTGAAAGCCCTGTGTTTGAATAATCCACCACCCCAACTAACCCCCTTACGCTGAAACTGGCCCTTACATACTACTCTCTAAATCCTATCTATCTAACTGCTGCTCTCCCCGGTGCGATACACTAACACGCTGAAAGACGCCTTTTTTGTCACATCAGACGCTGACAGCCACTGTCCAAACATCCTTATTTTACGAGTTCGGAGTGAGAACGGGTTGTTTTGTGGTGCTCTTTCACATGTAAATAAACAGAGCTCTGCTTTCACATCCATGTTGTTCTGCATTCCTGCTAATTTACAAATCGTTGCATCATCAAAAGATTATTCTTCAACTGAATTCAGTGCATCTCCTAGATGCAAAATAAAACTTAAATGGGACCAAAACTTTTTACCCAAAATGAAATCTTCTTTTACTTTCACATTGTGCATTAACCAACCTTTGCATCAAAATAAGACTTATATAAAATAATTTGAACAAAACTCTAAGAAAGGCCTTGTCACTAAACTGGCAACTACAATTTAACACACTCAAATGTCAGCCAAAGGATGTACGTCTTAAATGTAAAACAAATTGCTCATACAACCTTAAATACAAATGTTAGGTTAGTAGCACAAAGACCATGAACATAGATCTTCATACAACTTTGGTTTTCTTAAAGTTAGGCAGTGTATTGACATAATAATGCTGATATCCTTAAAGTTGCTGGGCCACTGGGTTTGCAATACACTGCCGGAATCCCTGATTGATTTGATACGCAGCAGAAGTAGTATCTATAAGCAAATAATTAATTTTAAACAGCAATATCACATCATATCCTGTTCATATAATTGTGGGAAGCCAAAATTGTGATCCAGATTAATATTCGATTAATTGTGCAGCCCTCCACACACTACAGAGGAAGGACATTGTTATCAAGGGAATACTCAACTCCAACTAAATATAACTTGGAAAAAAAACTTAAGATAACAACAGAGTGTCTCATATGGCAGTTGCTCACAAAAACACAGACACGTATGTTGCTGTGCTTTTGTACAGCAACCAAGATGACAGCAGCTATCTCCGAAAATGCCAGCTATCATTTGAAATTTCACAAAGGACAAACCCTCGATCCTCAGGGAGCAGTCTCTGGGCTGTGTTAGTCCCTCAGTCAATAGTGTTTAAGTTGCCCACCATTATCCATAAGAGGCTGGGGAAGCTTGATGTACTCTCCAGGAAAATAATATAAGAGAACAAGAGAACAATGATGAAAGGCAAAAATAAAGGCACGCCAGCCTGAGTGCTTGAGGAAAATGCGCACGTGTTTGTTCCCTGTGGAGCAAACACTTAAAACTCATGATGGCTGACTTCGCCAAAGAGTCATTTCATAACAGCCTCTGTGGAGTCGTTCACAATCTCCACAGCCTGTTTTCATGGGATCCTGTGAGAGCAAATGGAAAGAACAAGAAATGTAAAAAATATAATACATGTACAGCCCTTTATTTAGTGAAGACAGAGTCAGTCTGACTGGAACATTCATTCAGCAACGCTGAAGGTAAATGATCCTGTACAGTCCTTGGAAAGGGAATTAGATTATTTTCTGGAGTCTCCAAACAATGAATGACTTGTTTTTTGTTTTTGTGATTTTACCTAGTGTTGTAATCATGATTAACGAAACATAACTTTTTCATTACTTCATCATGTTTGTGGCCCTTCAAATGAAGTGCTGACCTGGTCCATCTTTAACATCGATAAATAAGATATGATTAATGGTGGCATATGCAGCAATCGTTCTTTGTGACCCATCAAATAAAAAAATAAAAAATCTAAAGACATTTCTTGTGTTCACTTAGAAGTTCACAAAAGTAAAATTCATAAATATCCTACCTGGGTGAGCATTGTTCTCAGACATTACTGTTTAAGTGCCTTATGTTGTTGTGAATAAAGCATCTATAAAAATGCATCTGCAGTATTCTGTATTTGGTAACACTTTACAATAGGACACACAAAAAAAGTAGGCAGTTAATGATTAACAAATGAGGAATGAAGGAGGAACGATTGGTTAGTTAATGAGTAGTTACTGATTGACTGTGATTCAAGCACTAATGGTTAGTTACTGGTAAACAGACTGGTAGTTACTGTTAAATGAATGAGTCACGAATGAGGAACTACTGGTTAGTTAATGATTAGTTACTGTTAAACAGACTGGTAGTTACTGTTAAATGAATGAGTCACGAATGAGGAACTACTGGTTAGTTAATGATTAGTTACTGTTAAACAGACTGGTAGTTACTGTTAAATGAATGAGTAACGAATGAGGAACTACTGGTTAGTTAATGATTAGTTACTGAATGACGGACTGATGCACTAATGATTAGTTACTGATAAACAGACGGTGTGTGTGTTACTGTATTAATGAGTCATTAGGAAATATGTTCATGGGATTTATAGTAATAAAAAGAATAGACATGATACAGGATGATTCTCATAATATATTTTAATAATGATATTCACAAAACATTTACATTGACAAACAAGGTATATTCTGTAGCACTGACATTGTTGAAGGCTTAAAAGCAATTGTATGCTGCTGCAGGGCATGCTTTAATCCTGCCACCCTGGGTTTCGTGCGCTGTTGAGCGGTAGTTGAGGGCTTTTAAGCCTTCAACTACTACAGAATATACCTTGTTTGTCAATGTAAATGTTTTGTGAATATCATTATTAAAATATATTATGAGAATCATCCTGTATCACATCTATTCATTTTATTACTATGAATCCCATGAACAGAGTAACTGATTTCCTAATGATTCAAATAGAGTAACACACACACAGTCTGTTTATCAGTAACTAATCATTAGTGCTTGAGTCTGTCATTCAGTAACTAATCATTAACTAACCAGCAGTTCCTCATTCATTTAACAGTAACTACCATATATATATATATATATATATATATATATACAGTCAGGTCCATAAATATTGGGACATCGACACAATTCTAATCTTTTTGGCTCTATACATCACCACAATGGAGTTGAAATGAAACGAACAAGATGTGCTTTAACTGCAGACTTTCAGCTTTAATTTGAGGGTATTTACATCCAAATCAGGTGAACGGTGTAGGAATTACAACAGTTTGTATATGTGCCTCCCACTTTTTAAGGGACCAAAAGTAATGGGACAGATTAACAATCATAAATCAAACTTTCACTTTTTAATACTTGGTTGCAAATCCTTTGCATTCAATTCCAGCCTGAAGTCTGGAACGCATAGACATCACCAGACGCTGGGTTTCATCCCTGGTGATGCTCTGCCAGGCCTCTACGGCAACTGTCTTCAGTTCCTGCTTGTTCTTGGGGCATTTTCCCTTCAGTTTTGTTTCAGCAAGTGAAATGCATGCTCAATCGGATTCAGGTCAGGTGATTGACTTGGCCATTGCATAACATTCCACTTCTTTCCCTTAAAAAACTCTTTGGTTGCTTTCGCAGTAATAGCTTTCGGGTCATTCTCCATCTGCACTGTGAAGCGCGTCCAATGAGTTCTGAAGCATTTGGCTGAATATGAGCAGATAATATTGCCCGAAACACTTCAGAATTCATCCTGCTGCTTTTGTCAGCAGTCACATCATCAATAAATACAAGAGAACCAATTCCATTGGCAGCCATACATGCCCACGCCATGACACTACCACCACCATACTTCACTGATGAGGTGGTATGCTTTGGATCATGAGCAGTTCCTTTTCCTTCTCCATACTCTTCTCTTCCCATCACTCTGGTACAAGTTGATCTTTGTCTCATCTGTCCATAGGATGTTGTTCCAGAAATGTGAAGGCTTTTTTAGATGTTGTTTGGCAAACTCTAATCTGGCCTTCCTGTTTTTTGAGGCTCACCAATGGTTTACATCTTGTAGTGAACCCCTCTGTATTCACTCTGGTGAAGTCTTCTCTTGATTGTTGACTTTGACACACATACACCTACCTCCTGGAGAGTGTTCTTGATCTGGCCAACTGTTGTGAAGGGTGTTTTTCTTCACCAGGGAAAGTATTCTTCGGTCATCCACCACAGTTGTTTTCCCGTGGTCTTCCGGGTCTTTTTGGTGTTGCTGAGCTCACCGGGTGCGTTTCTTTCTTTTTTAAGAATGTTCCAAACAGTTGATTTGGCCACACCTAATGTTTTTGCTATCTCTCTGATGGGTTTGTTTAGATTTTTTCAGCCTAATGATGGCTTGCTTCACTGATAGTGACAGCTCTTTGGATCTCATATTGAGAGTTGACAGCAACAGATTCCAAATGCAAATAGCACACTTGAAATGAACTCTGGACCTTTTATCTGCTCCTTGTAAATGGGATAATGAGGGAATAACACACACCTGGCCATGGAACAGCTGAGCAGCCAACTGTCCCATTACTTTTGGTCCCTTAAAAAGTGGGAGGCACATATACAAACTGTTGTAATTCCTACACCGTTCACCTGATTTGGATGTAAATACCCTCAAATTAAAGCTGAAAGTCTGCAGTTAAAGCACATCTTGTTCGTTTCATTTCAACTCCATTGTGGTGGTGTATAGAGCCAAAAAGATTAGAATTGTGTCGATGTCCCAATATTTATGGACCTGACTGTATATATATATATATATATATATAGAGAGAGAGAGAGAGGTTTACTCCTCGACCCAGCAGCTGTGGGTTCCACTCCGACCTGTGGTCCTTTGCTGCATGTCATTCCCCCCCCTCCCCCTCTCTCTCTCTCTCCCCTCTCAAGTCTAAGCTGTCCTATACAAATGAAGACCTAAAATGCCCAAAAACAAAAATCTTAAAAATAAAATGTAGTGACCGGGCAGTATCATTTTGCCAACCTACTCCTTTAATTCTTAATACATTTAATGCTATGCCACCATTAATCATATCTTATTTATCAATGTTAAAGACTATCCAGGTCAGCACTTTTATTTCCAGGGCCACAAACATGATGAAGTAATGAAGAAGTTATGATGTTTAGTCAACAATGATTACAACACTACAATTCTTCAGATTATATGCACGACATGAACATATTAACACACATATTAATTCAGAAGTCATGATGATTCAACTACCTTAATTGATTATGGTTGATTGCATTAATTAACGTATTGTTCCTGCATTAAGTCATGCATGAGATACTATTTATCCTTGTACATTACTGATAGTGCATGAAGTCATGCATGAATGTATGATCATTCAGGTACAATTATTATAATGTGTTATTTTTTACTTTTGTCCCATATTCTCAATGCGTCTTTTCCAGCATTCATGACAGCTCATTTCTCCAGGTGTCCTGACTGCTCGCAGTTTGTAAGTGCATCCCCTTTGGTTATTATCATTATCATGGCAACGTGTATCCGTGTCAGAGAACGGAGTTCAACAAGTATGAATCTGATATAGTGCTACATTGCAAGTGAAATAAAAGTGTTACTGTAAAATATGCAGCTACTTTTGCTACTTTCATGTAAAACTGGGTCAAACTAATTGGCGCCTGATTGCCACCCAATAAAGAATTCACTGGCACAGAGACTCAACTGTTCTTCACGCAACAGAACTATATCAATCTTGTAATGATTAAAATATTTTCTGCCTCATGCATATTCATGACCTTTTTTAAACTTTAAAAGTGAGGATTTGGAGAGACCTCTGTTGCGTTTTAAAAGTTTTAATGCTTCTAACAAGGTGATGTTGAAGAACACAATATACTATCAAATTTAAAAGCAATACAAAAAGTAAGACCTTTTTATATTGCTTTCATTTGCTTTTATATAATAAAAGGAAAGAAAATAATAAGAGGCAAGGTTTTAACCAGTTAGACCCGAGCTAAATGGAAATTGCATATAATACAATTTAAAGATCCCCTCCATTAAAAAATGTGTTTATATCGGTGGCTGCCTGCTTCCTTTCGGTGGCCATGTGAAGCAGTCGTGCTGTTCACACATTACCCGCCGCGCCACACAGCTTCGCAAACGGCTCGCCATCTGGAACAATCGTTTCGCCGTCTACTTTCTTTTCAAAGTCGCCAGCGTATTTTGCAGAGAAACACTCTAATAATCTATCATCAGCAATACATAAGACATATTATATATAATATAAATGTGATGAAATCTGATTCTGATCAGTGATGAAATATGCATCCTCTGCTTGCTAAACCTTTTCCTGCCCCTCTCCCTGCTGTGTACCCCCAATGTTTACATGATGAAATATCTAAACCTGCCCATCGACTACATTTATTAAGAAATAGCCACACACACACACACACACACACACACACACACACACACACACACACACACACACACACACACACACACACACACATTGCGTTTCAGGGGGAAACAGCTAGGCCGACCTCTGGACATATCTGGGCGCTCCGTGGCTCTTCCGCCCCCAATGTAAATCCTTTGTTATGTTTATGTCCCCTAAAATGTCTGACTTTGATTATACTGACTTGTATCTGTGCAAAGTTTCACACTAGAGAGGTGTTTTCAAATGTGTCTACTGAAGGGGGATTCCCTGGGCAATATTGATCGACAAACTGGAAAGCAAATCGCCGTCTAATATGCAAAAGCTGGAAAAATAACGTGGAACCTCCAGCGCAGAGCAGACTGTCAGTACAGAGATGGAAAACACACGCTGTCAGCCGTTGCCAGTTACAAGCTAACCAACAACATAAACAAATAAAAGATGCTAGCTATACTTACCATTCTAATCCGTCTGCTAGTCGCTGACTTTGGTGCAAAACAGACTCCTCATCTGAGTCAAGGGTCTGGTCGGAGACTTTAAGATTTGACAAGAGAAGCGACAGTCTTAGAATTAGGTATTGCCAGAGGCTATGGGACTTAAATACAGCATCAGTGCAGGGTTTTAGTCATGAAAGAATTAATGTGAAAGGGTCACCACAATGCAGTGACCCTCGCAAAGAAACTGTGAGCAATGGAGCAATGTTACAGTAGAGGCCTTCTTTGCTTGGCAATGTCACTGTGTTAGCATTAGCAAAGCTGATGCGCAGTGTTGTTGACTATTGTCCTAAATATGCTTTAAACATGTAAATGTCCTTCCTCTCATCTCAACACCACCCCCAAAAATACACAAGAAGACAAATGCATAATGTATAACACATTTGATGGACACTTTAATCCCAAGAGAAAGTTTGAGACCAGAGTGGAATCTTTTTTTAGGTTGGCACTTGTGTGTGGTATCACAGTGTGTGTGACTATTCCTCAGCACCAGGGATTACATGTTCAAAAACAAGGAAAAATACAATAACGATTGTGACCCATTTTCAGTGCTGAGGGGGGGCTTGTTTTGCCTTTAGTTTAGACAGCAGTGGCTCTGTGGCAGACAGCATCCCAGGCATTACTATGAATACAGTATGTCCTAGAGGCCAAGAGGAGTGGAAACCAAGCTCCCTTGTGGAAGTGAATTTCCCACCTAAGAATAATTGGCAGTATCATTAAAGAAATTATTGTTGGTCTTTTTCAGTCTCCACAGTTAAACTCACAGTTGCAATCAGTAGCTAGAGAAGGATATCAAGTCTATAGAGGGATCACTTTGGTACTTTAAGCCAATTACTATGAATCAGACAGGGTCGAGCATTGGGAATTTGTCTAGACATGCTGATTGTTAGCCAGCCAGGCTGAAACACAGCGGCAAGTGAAAATAAAGCGTATAGCATTAGAGGAAAGCATTTTCCCAATAACCTGTTGTATGGCGTGTGTACTTTAGGGAAGTCTCCAAGCAAGTCTTTTTTTCAAATGTATTGGCCAAATGCACTTCTAAAATTACAGCGTGGGAGTGTGGGGTGTTGTTTGGCTGTTAGAGGTGATAAAAGTATGCGGTTGTGAGTACAGCATGCTGATGTGTGTGTGTGTGTGTGTGTGCGCGCACGCGCTTTACAGGGAACCTAAAGGCCTCGCTCAAACTTTCTGTTTCACCCCGCCACCCACACAAGGCGCAGAAGGCTATGAGAAAGAAGTGCAAAGCATTCACAAAAAGTGCAGGCGAGTGTTAGTGAAAAGGGAGAGGGTCTGAGTGCAGCAAGTCTGTGAGCGAGACAGAGATGGAGAGGGGGAAAAAAACACTGAGGAGGAAGAGAGGGGCACAGTGGGCTAAAGGAAAGATTAGTGCACCAAGCAGCTCCCAATTTGCTCTTAGTGGTGTCTTATCAAGAACATTTTGCAGCTAAAAGCCATCAGAAAGCCTCAGACAGGTGCGGACTGTTCCGAGTGAATGGCTCCTGCTCTCCTGTCCTCAATCATTAATCACAAAAGCAATGCAAGTCATTTCCCCTTGAAGCCAAATCATTAATAACACATAGAAGGTGGACATTTGCACTCACACCTGTTTCCCTTTGCTAGAGCGGTAGAGGGGAGGGATTGGTTTGCACCGTCTTATCTTGTGACTGAGGGTTAGGAGGAATAATGTTTCCTAATTAATTGCCATATATCAACATAATTATATCAACATAATGAGTTGTTGAAATACCTGTGCTGTTGAGGGCTTTTTTTCTGGAGGAGTGGAGGGGTTGGTTTAATTCATTTGAACGAGATGCCTGGTTATTTGAAGACCTTTTCAATGAGAAGTTAAGCATTGGCAGCTTGGCAGTTTCCTTGTTAAAGAGCACATATTAACAATGAAAGTCGTACACAGAACCCGTCACTAAATAGACTTTAAAAGAAGTAAAAAAGATCTGTGCATTATACTACCTTTCTCTTGCATTTAGTCTGTGAAAAAACAATACTCAGAACTACATTTTTAAAACAACCAATTATTTTCATCTTGGATGTATCGAAAACTGACATTTCGTCGCACAGGGTTGCTAAGGACGTGACTCCTTTTAATATTTGCTTTCAGAGTAGTGACCTGCCAATATTTTAATCCTCCACTGTGAAACCTCCCAGCATTGACACACAACCAGAATCATGGAGGTTTTCTCTCCATTTCACTGAACTGTAAGCATCTGAGAAGGAAGAAAGCCAGGTAGAGAGAACTCGTAATGAAAGCATGAAGGACACAGGGTTGTTCACGAAACCTAAACCTGTTACAGTGTCTGTTTTTTAATCAAGAGGCGTTGCTCTGCATACGCCTAAAAATGTCCAGTGTTTCAGAATTCAGAGGATACCATGCCTTTTGTGCCCTGCGTTCCCCTCTACAACAGCTCGTTTCACTTCACCAATGCCTTGTCTTTCTCTGGCGAGGTATGCACAGTCAAAGTGGATAATATTAGGCCACAACATGCATCAATGATTCTAAAGCTACTCAAAAGATGACACAGTAACAAAGATATTCAAGACCATACAACACAATTATACCACAATACATATAAACCATAAACCAAATGAACATATGTATAAATGACAACATCATACACGTCTCTCCCCAGCACAAAGCTTCTTAGGAGCCCTCCAGAAAGCTCAGTTACTTTCCCCATTTTCTAGTATACAGTAGACATCCAATCTGGCAGACCGTTTATTTGACATTTTTTCAAACGCCGCCACCCTAGCCATCTCACAAGCCCACTCCTGGATTCATTCTTCCATCCCCTTAAAATAACCTGGCTATCATTAAACTAGTCTGGACCCAGCTTCTTGTGTGCTTATCCATCCCGCTTAGGACTGACCCATCTCCCGGAATAAATAATCTTGGGCTGAATGGAACCTGGGTCCCTGCAATCAGACATAGCTTATCATGGTGCTGTATTTTTTTTAAAGATTTTGTCAGAAAAGAGTAGCGTCTTTAATCCGAGGAGGGATCCGCTAATGCTCTCTTTATCACACTCAGGCTGTAATTCAGCTCAAACATCAAATCTTTGCATGCAAACCTATTGATGAGAGAACAGAAGTTCATTTTACAATGACATAACATAACATAACATATTGCCATTATCATTTCATCATCTAACATCATTGACATTCAGCTTTTAAGCTTGAGCATGAAATCTTCGCAGTAATTAACTTTTTATTCATTCATAAATGTTCCAAGGCAGACAGTTTCTCATCTTTAGAAGATAAAATGAAAACACCAAGAGACTTTAACCCCTCGTCTAGACCACAAATGTCAAGTCAGCGCACATTATAAAGGAAAGTGCATTAAGTAGTCTATTCTAGATGTTATGAAGGCATGTAATGGAATCTCAGCATCTGATGTTTATAAAAATGGGGCGTATTTGGATTTTATGAAGGTGGAAGAAGGCCGTTTGTAGTATATATTGAGGTGGGGCTCAAATGTAAGAGAGCAATTGAATACTATTCACACATTCTTAAAGGTCCCATGGCATGACAATTTCACTTTATGAGGTTTTTTAACAATAATATGAGTTCCCCCAGCCTGCCTATGGTCCTCCAGTGGCTAGAAATGGTGATAGGTGTAAACCGAGCCCTGGGTATCCTGCTCTGCCTTTGAGAAAATGAAAGCTCAGATGGGCCGATCTGAAATCTTGCTCCTTATGAGGTCATACGAGCAAAGTGGCAGTTGGTCAAGGCCACACCCCCACACTCCACCTTGCCCCCCCTCTCTCCTCCTCAATAGCTATAGACACAGAAATGGCACATACTAAGGAAAGCGCATTGTGGGACTGGCTCTAGTGGCTGTAATTCTGCACCAAGGCTGAATTTTGAGAAAGAGACTTCAGATACAGTATTAGGGGACCACTAAGGTCTATATAAAAGAGACTTCAGATACAGTATTAGGGGACCACTAAGGCCTAGGCTATACAAAAGCATCCAAAGAGCACCATGTCATCGGACCTTTAACTGTGTGGGTCAGAGAAATTGAAGCCAACAAGGTTAATGGAAGAATCTGTAAAAAAAGTGATGTGAATTTAGCTGGACCAACAACCTATGCTCAGCCTTGTGAGCATTCAGATGCAGGAAGTTATTAATCATCCAGTGATGGACTTCTCATCAGCACGTCTGTAAAGAAACCAGCTGGGAGGAATGATTGACTTCACAGGAAGATAGATTTGTGTAGCCTCATTAATATGAAGCTTTTTGAAAAAGAAAATAGTGAAGGTCGCCAAGGGAAACACCCACCCAGCGGCTTGAAGCTTAGACGCTGTTTCCACATAAATATTATTCTCTTTGAAAAGAAAAAAGAAAAATATCATAGTATTGTATTCATTGTATCATAGTTTATATTTTCAATTTTTTTGTGAGGATAATTTTAATTTTACTCTACGGCTATACTAAGCAGCATTTTTCTGAAAGTCAATGTATAGACTAACACAAAAGTAATCCCTCTTATGCCATCCATCCATCTTCATCCGCTTATCCGGTATCGGGTCGCGGGGGTAGCAGCTCCAGCAGGGGACCCCAAACTTCCCTTTCCCGAGCCACATTAACCAGCTCCGACTGGAGGATCCCGAGGCGTTCCCAGGCCAGGTTGGAGATATAATCCCTCCACCTAGTCCTGGGTCTTCCTCGAGGCCTCCTCCCAGCTGGACACCTGGAACCTGGACACCTGGAACACCGCTCTAGGGAGGCGCCCAGGGGGCATCCTTATCAGATGCCCGAACCACCTCAACTGGCTCCTTTCGACTCTAGGAGTCACACTCAGCGGCTCTACTCCGAGCTCCTCACGGATGACTGTGCTTCTCACCCTATCTCTAAGGGAGACGCCAGCCACCCTCCTGAGGAAACCCACTTTGGCCGCTTGTATCCTGGATCTTGTTCTTTCGGTCATGACCCAGCCTTCATGACCATAGGTAAGGGTAGCAACGAAAACTGACCGGTAGATTGAGAGCTTTGCCTTCTGGCTCAGCTCTCTTTTCGTCACAACGGTGCGATAAATTGAATGTAATACCGCACCTGCTGCGCCGATTCTCCGACCAATCTCCCGCTCCATTGTCCCCTCACTCGCGAACAAGACCCCAAGGTACTTGAACTCCTTCACTTGGGGTAAGGACTCATTTCCTACCTGGAGAAGGCACTCCATCGGTTTCCTGCTGATAACCATGGCCTAAGATTTAGAGGTGCTGATCCTCATCCCAGCCGCTTCACTCGGCTGCGAACTGATCCAGTGAGTGCTGAAGGTCACAGGCTGATGATGCCATCAGGACCACATCATCTGCAAAAAGCAGCAATGAGATCCCCAGCCCACCGAATTGCAACCCCTCCCCACCCCGACTACGCCTCGATATCCTGTATATACTACAAACAGGATTGATGACCAAGCGCAGCCCTGGCGGAGGCCAACCCTCACCTGAAACAAGTCCGACTTACTGCCAAGAACCCGGACACAGCTCTCGCTTTGGTTGTACAGAGATTGGATGGCCCTGAGAAGGGACCCCCTCACCCCATACTCCTGCAGCACCTCCCACAATATCTCCCGGGGGACCCGGTCATACGCCTTCTCCAGATCCACAAAGCACATGTAGACTGGTTGGGCATACTTCCAGGCTCCCTCGAGGATCCTTGCAAAAGTGAAGATCTGATCGTTGTTCCACAACAAGGACGGAATCCGCATTCTTCCTCTTCAACCCGAGGTTCGACTATCGGCCGAACCCTCCTTTCCAGCACCTTGGAGTAGACTTTCCCGGGGAGGCTGAGAAGTGTGATACCCCTGTAATTGGCACACACGCTCTGATCCCCCTTTTTGAACAGGGGAACCACCACCCCGGTCTGCCACTCCTTAGGCACCGTCCCAGACTTCCAAGCAATGTTGAAGAGGCGTGTCAACCAAGACAACCCCTCCACACCCAGAGCTTTAAGCATTTCTGGATGGATCTCATCAATCCCTGGGGCTTTGCCACTGTGGACTTCCACCAGGGAAATTAACGACAATCCCCCATCATCCTCCAGCTCTGCCTCTACCGTAGCGGGCGTATTAGCTGGATTTAGGAGTTCCTAAAAGTGCTCCTTCCACCCCCCTATTACCTCCTCAGTTGAGGCCAACAGCGTCCCATCCTTACTGTACACAGCTTGGATGGTTCACCGCTTCCCCCTCCTGAGGTGGCGAACGGTTTTCCAGAAGCACCTTGGTGCCGACCGTAAATCCTCCATGTCTTCGCCGAACATCTCCCACACCTGCTGCTTTGCCTCTTTCACGGCAGAGGCTGCAGCCCTTCGGGCCCTTCAACTTACGTTGCAAATGCCTCCGGAGTCCTCCAGGATAACATATCCCAGAAAGACTCCTTCTTTAGTTGGACGGCTCCCCTGACCACCGGTGTCCACCATGGTGTTCATGGGTTACCCCCCCTTGAGGCACCTAAGCAATGGAAACTTCGAACATTGTCCACTCGGGTTCAATGCACATTGTCCACTCGGGTTCAATGCCCCCAGCCTCCACAGGGATGCACGAAAAGCTCCGCCGGAGGTGTGAGTTGAAAGTCTGTCGGACAGGGGCCTCCTCCAGACGTTCCCAATTTACCCGCGCTACCCGTTTGGGCTTACCAGGTCTGTCCAGAGTCTTCCCCCACCCCCTGACCCAACTCACCACCAGATGGTGATCGGTTGACAGCTCTGCCCCTCACCTGAGTGTCCAAAACATACGGCCTCAGATCAGATGAAACGATTATAAAATCGATCATTGACCTTTGGCCTAGGGTGCTCTGGTACCAAGTACACTTATGAGCATCCCTATGTTCGAACATGGTGTTCGTTATAGACAATCCATGACTAGCACAGAAGTCCAACAACAAACAACCACTCTGGTTTAGATCAAGGAGGCCGTTCCTCCCAATCACGCCTCTCCATGTGTCTCCATCATTGCCCACGTGCGCGTTGAAGTCCCCCAGCAGAACTATGGAGTCCCCCACTGGAGCCCCATGCAGGACTCCACTCAAGGTCTCAAAGAAGGCCGAATACTCCGAACTCTTGTTTGGTGCATATGCACAAACAACAGTCAGAGTTTTCCCCCCCACAACCCGCAGGCGTAGGGAGGCGACCCTCTCGTCCACCGGGTTAAACTCCAACGTAGCGGCGCTCAGCCGGGGTCTTGTGAGTATCCCCACACCCGCCCGGCGCCTCACACCCTGGGCAACTCCGGAGAAGAACAGAGTCCAACCCCTATCCAGGAGTATGGTTCCAGAACCGAGACTGTGCGTAGAGGGAGAGGCCCCACCAGATCTAACCGGTAGCGCTCCGCACAAGTTCCGGCTCCTTCCCCCACAGAGAGGTGACAGTCCACGTCCCCAGAGCCAGCGTCTGCTGCCCGGGTCTGGTCCGTCGAGGCCCCTGACCTTCACTGCCACCCGTGTAGCAGCGCACCCGACCACAGCGGTTCCTCCCACAGGTGGTGGGCCCATGGGATGGAGAGATGTCTGTCACGTAGCTTTTTCGGGCTGTGCCCGGCCAGGTTCCGTGGCAAACCCGGCCACCAGACGCTCGCTGACGAGCCCTCCATCTGGGCCTGGCTCCAGACGGGGGCCGCGGGCTTCCTCCGGGCAGGGTCACTCCATCTCTTCCTCGATTTCTCATAGGGTTTTTGAATCATTCTTTGTCTGGCCCCTCACCTGAGACCACTTTGCCTTGGGAGACCCTACCAGGAGCACAAAGCTCCAGACAACACAGCCCTCAGGTTCATAGGGACACACAAATCTCTCCACCACGATAAGGTGATGGTTCCCGGAGATTATAAATATTCTTTATTTATTTTTTATTTATTTTGGTCTTGCCATTATACCATTATATAAGAAACTTTGGAGCAGATTGTCACATTTATTGCTGTTCATATTTACCCTCAAGTCACATTACTTTGGGAAAATGTATTGTTTGGATTCACTCAATATGATAGTATAGAGTATTATGCGATTATTTTAACCAAATTTTATTTAGCCAAGCTTTTTGAAGCTCGTTTCCAATATTAAACAATTCATGTTTTCCATATCTGAATGTACAAACAAAAGAATTGTTGGATCATATGATCTCAGTAAGCTTTACAAAATATTGATATGACGTTTTTTGTTTTGTTTTGATTTCTTTCCTTTAGTAACCCCCTGGCTCGTTTATGAACATAGAGTGTTGTTTCCTGCTGTAGATCCACTCCTTTCAATAAAGCTTGATTAAAAAAAAAAAAAAAAAATTCACGAACTTCCGTGTATTCACTGTAAAAGCTGCTAGCTACTTTAGCTAATTCAGAAAGCTAGTCAACAGCTCCCTCATCTGGGCAATGTTATCTCTGACAACTTTCTTTCTGAAAAGGTTTTTTCTGAGGATGACAGAGATTTTTCTGACAACGTTTTTCCTGAGGCTGACAGAGGTTTTTCTGACAACGTTCTTTCTGAGGCTGATAGAGGTTTTTCTGACGCTGAGGCCGTTTCGTTTGAGTCTGACACCTGAGTCTGAGATCTGAGGATGTCCTAAAATGAACACCGTAAAGTAGACCGGGGGTCATGTCCCACGTGTCACGTTTCCTAAACCCAACCGTTGTTGTCCCGCTTGTCATGGAAACGTAAGCCCACCCACGACCTTTTCCTTAACTTAAGGGCCTGTGTTCATTTCACGGAATTCTTCCGTGGGCCCATCACGGAATTTTTGTGATTCCGTGAAACTGCCACAGATTTTGAGTTAAGGGGCCATATTCATTTCACGGAATTCTGTGAGATCAGGTTGTTAGTTTTACAACTACGTAGCTCGTGGTCAGTCTACCTCGGATGGTTCAGACATTATGGCTGATAATCTAAGTCCTTATGGAAAATCAATGGGACACTGTTGAGCTCTTTATGGCTTGTAATCGCTGCTTGTACAAACACACAACCTATGAGGTTGTTTTTCGGGAATTGTACCTGGTACGATTTTAGTGACAAATAAAAGTGATTCATTGATTGATTATGATTTCTACAAAAATGGAACACTACACATGTGGACAACCTTAAATTCAGCAGTGTCTCTGTCTAGACAGAACAAAAAGAGCTGTTATTAAAATGTAGGAACCAATGACTTACAGTCAGAAAGTTAGATAGACTTGTAAAGTTCTGAAACTGGATAATTTACCAGGACATATGGTTAGCACATATTGTTCTGGTGATTGATGACAGATTGCCTATCTGGTTGCAGAAGGCACGGTTGAACAGTTAAAAGACTTTAGCCACACCTTGGAGGAACTTTAACTGGTCCCAGATGCAGAAGCAGGTGTTTTTAACAGAGCTAATCAATAATGCAGCAGTTCCTTGGAGGACCCTCTCCAAGCCCAGCTGGAAGATTTCTCTCACTGTTTGCTAGTAAATATAAGTTTAGGGGGAAAAAAATGCATACTACCTCAACATGCTGATCGACTCTTTGAACTTCTTTCTTTTGAAATCCTCTACAACACAGTACATACAGTAGCTCACCTATGAATCAATCTTCTATAAAGACCTGTGATGATTGGCCTTTTTTCTCAGCCTGAGTTACAGCACTTGCACTTCATAACCTCAGCTCCGAAAGGCTTTGAATTCACTCAGTTTTAATTTGAAAGGGCCTGATGAGGGAAACCACCTATTGATTGATCATTGTTCTCAGGAAAGGTCATGCATTTGAAATGAATGAGGCAAACGAGGGAGGGGAAATGGGAGACCGCTCAGCAATTAAATTATGATGCAGCGGGAGGCGGGGTTGGGGAGGCTTCAAGTGGAATAACCAGCACATTCAGGCGAGTTAATGCGACCTATCATCACAGGCGCGGAGGACGAAAAAGAAAAATTCTGCTGTCATAGGAGCCGGAGCGGTGTGGAGGGAGGAAGGGAGGGCAGCATAACTCCGGGCTGCTGTTGTGCCTCACTTAATAGCACAGATAGAGGAAAGAGACAAACAAATGCACACGGAGCTCATAGAATCAACAAAAGCATGCATGCAAAGGTACACAAAGAGGCGCACTGGGGCCTAACTGCTTCTCACAATGTGTACAATGCTCCGACACAAGGCCCAACTTATTGGATGTGTCAGGAAAGCCAAACATGGGAAGAGTGGATAGCTAGGAAAGGATATTATGGTTGTTGCAGAGCAGAGACAACATGGCAACCTTCTGTTCAAACAACAAAAGGTTGCTCTTTTAAAATATGGGATTCTCTATAATATGAAGGACGTACTGTAGCCACTCATAAATATGGTAGTGATAGCACTCATTAGGCTGCCTCATGTCAGTCAGACATGGATTCACAGGTAAATCATTCCAGCACTGTGTGAGCCAGGTGGCCTGTAAATCTAAACCTGTCTTTCCTATTTGTCAGAGCACAGCGGTTTGTAAAATGTCCTCATATCACACATTTATTATATACGTGATCTAAATGAGACCGAAACTGTGGCAATTTAATTTTCTTCTCTGCTGTATGTGTATTCTAGACATGAGGCCCTGTATAGGTCTGTGGATTGCTGAGTCATATGCAATACATTTTTCGCCTATGTTCAATAATATGGTTTAGTTTCACAATTAGCACTGCTAGATGGGAACAGAAATTGCAAAGCTTATTCACATTGCTTATGGAGTGTATTTATGGAGTCTTCTGGGTGTTTTGCTTTTGTTTCTTTGTTCATTATTTATTTTATTAACGTTTAAACAACCTGCATACTGGCAAAGTGAGGCATTTTTTTTCATAATTAAGCCGTCATCTTGCCATAATTAGGGCATTGTGAAATAAAGTGTAACCATTTTCAATATATAATTTGTTATGCTCTGCTGAGAAAGCAAAATTTTTATTGCCATCTATCAAATTAGACTGTCCCCATTCTGTCAAGATGTGAGAAACTGAGCCAAGAAAGTGGAAGTACTTTCTTGGCTGTGAAGAATTTTTTCTTCTTCTTTTACTCATGAGGAATGTGGGTCACAAGCAAGTGAGAGCCCATCCACATGACTGAATTGATACCGCATTATTAATCACACTCATTTGTTCTAGCGAGACACCTGTATATGCAATTTACAATTTCCTGCCAAAATGGCTGCCATGCTGACTTTTACCCCTAAATTCCACCCGGTGCGTCTGTGCTGCGTTATAGAAGCGCCGTGGCTGCCGCCAGCAATCACAGCCACTCAAGCTAATGCTTGTGATTCCACCATCGACTAGAGCATCCGGGCAACTTTTTTAAATAAACACACACATCACTAAACTATTTTAACAACTAAAACACAGCCACAGATTTAAGCCGTTCTCGTTCCCAACTTGTCAAATACTGACGCTTGGTCAGTGTCTATCAGCATCAAATACCGACATGTGTAATCCCCCTTTAGCGTCCTTATGGAACGCACAGGGCAGAGCAGCAGCTCGACCGCGGCGCTGTAAGATGACATAGTGTTAAGAGAGATAACAGTAGAGAGTAGTATGAAAGACTGAAAATCAGCGCAACAATGCAGGTTGGGGTGGTGGATGGGTCAAACAACACAGGACTTTCACCCAGGAGACCAGGGTTCCTGTCCCGTTCTTGTCCCATGTGTCACTGAAACATACATTTTGTAACTCCACCCACCATCTTTTCCTGAACTTAACTGTCCTGTTCTCATGCCGCATGTCAGTTAAACCTACGTCCTGACGCAGATGGTTAAAAAGTGACGCCAAAAGTCCCGACCAAGCACGTCTTATATATGATGCCAAAGGAGACTTTCTGTGTCAACAGCAAACGCCAAAGGGGGGGACTGCCCATTTCTCCGACGCTCCATTGTTCCGACCTCCCAATAACCCGAATATAAAATATCCCTTTGGTCCTACAGCCCACTAGTCCGACGTCCACCACTATGGCCACGCCAAGACCCGCCCTACGAAGCAGCTTGATTGGTTGGTGTTAGGCATTTGACCTCGTGGTGTTAAGGTTAAGATAGACGATTGGTCAGGGGATAGGACCTGTACAAATGGGGTTACGTTACCTTGCGTAAGCATGGACGCCTGTCCAATAAATGCTATTGAAGGGCGAGTCATGGCGTGGCCATAGTGGGATAAAAAGCCATAGCGGAATAAAAAACCACGGCACAGCCGGATCGCGGCACACACTGTGCCTGGTGGATTTCCGAGATTAAGATCACTTCCTGCAGTGTATAAGGACATCCCACTGTCACTACATGTCCCAGGAGTTCTTACCAGTAAATTATTATTTTATACAGACAGTTGAATGTGAGAAGTAGGAAGCTCTTGAGGGTATAGTAATGACTTTGTTTGACTTATCTGTTGCAAAGTAAAGCCATGCACATTGATCTGAAGCTGTCTCTCAGTGGTGAATGTACTCAACACACCCTCATCACCGCTGTCTGTCTGAGGAGTAGATGGAAGTCAGAACCATGACAGACTTGTGATAGAGATCAATGTCATACTGTCACTGTGATGATGCTGATTAATGTCCTCTGACATGATGAAAACTGGGAGGGAAAAGATCAAAGTCTGGTGGCTTTTCTTTTCAAATTACTGACAATGAAAGCAAGAAGAAGATACGCCGCATATATTAATAAGGATTCAGTTGCAGTTACTTTAAAAGCTGATGCAAAATATTGTTCATAATGAGAATGGACTTCCCGCAAAATCCTGCACTCTGCTCTTGCTCATAGCATCACCATTTACTAAAGAGTAAATTGTATATTATTAACACAAGAGTATTATTAATAGGAGTATTATTAATAATAATACTCTTGATGAAGGTCCAAAGGGACTAAAACATGAGTTTTATTTAATAAACGGTGATGCTATAAGCAAGAGCAGACTGCAGGATTTTCCTTTTTTCCAGGTATGTGATATTTTCCAACGCACCTGTGTAGAAGAATTGCTGGATGTGCGAATGGTTTCTTCAAAGATTCATAATGAGAATGAAAAATTAAAAGGAGCAGCCAGATGTTGGAGAGAGGTGCCTTTAGCACCATCCCTCAGTGAACGAGGGCATGAGGCAGCTGTTGTTGCCTGAAGCCAAACATACGTGAGCTAAGATGTGAACCTCGGTCTCTACAATGACTTGCCGTATAAAAATGTAGCATCTCCTTCACTGGAAAACACATGAACATATGAATATGAATACCACTGAACATAATCCAGACAGCAATTCCAATTCCCTCTAATTTGGTTTGGCAAGACAAATGTGTGGTATATAAGCATAACTTTTAGGAGACGTGGTTCACAAATACTATAGATCGCCAATATCATTTTAAAACAAAAATATACATCACAGAGCAAACTCACCTTACAGTTCGTGATATTGCCATGCTTACCCCAAGATCAGCTGTCAGTAAATGATTAAATGTGAGCCCATTACTTGCATCTGAAAATGTACTTGTTCTGATTTTTGGATTTTGGTTTGAGTGAAGCATAAAATGTGTCTTAAGAGCAATTACCAATTTTCCACAGAGAGGCCTTTGCTCAATTATATGCCAGCACTCTGTCAGTGGGTTCCCTTTTTTCTTGATAAAAAAAAGTGGCTAATTCTATGTTTTAATGCAGGAATTCTGTCCCTGCTCAGGTGAAGCTTTTTATGACAGACCCTGTGACAGGCATTGCTGTTCTAACCCTACAGGGATGACAGGCCATCTGTAGACAGGTGAGACATTCTACATGCTAAGTGGCTGTCACACATTGGGCTGTCAGAGAACAGATGACAGATCGCTTATCTACGTACTGTAGGTGCACGTGGCTGTCTGAAGCTCGGCTCAGAGGCTAAGTTGTGATTAAGTGTGGCGGTTCCTCCACCGGCCTTTGGAGTGGAATCCTGCTGCCTCTTGGCATCACAAAGATTTTTTTTATGACTTCTGTTTAATTAAAGCTTATAGTGCGTAGTTTCTGTCGCCCTAATGAGGAATTATAAGTAATGAATTCCACACAGTTGCTAGTAGCCAATGAGGACTTGGAGGATTAAAAAGACATGATGGACTCTTCAGAAGAGGTCATTATCTTCACTGAGTTTCTGTGTGCGATAGTCGCCGGACACCACAATCTTCTGAACATAGTCATACTGAGAAATACAGAGAGAGTTGTGTGGAGCTGATAGTCTTAATTAGCTTTGTAGCAACTCATTTGGCAATGGCTTGAATGTAACGGACGTTCATAATATCATAACGTTACGCACTAAAGCTTTATGCTATGTTTAATGATGCCATAATGGCTACCACAGAGCAAACAGTCCATGCCCAGGTAAACAGCAATTATTAAATTGTGTTTCGGGTGAAGCCAAGAGTTGCCTGCAACATTAAAGCTGTGTGACATCAATGCTTTGACAAAGAGGTTAATCTTTAGTTCAAAGGGAACATAATGGCACCGTGTCCTGAGAGCAATTCATCATCCCATCTGCAGCAGTTTGCATAAATACATAGATATCTAAAGTAATGGATGCTTGTCATGCTGGAGTTTTGCCTAAATGTCCTTTGTTCTAATCTAACCCACCTGCACAGGAATGCCCCTGGGCATAAAACCCAGCAAAAACCTTAATGAACTGTTCAATAGACCCAGGCTCCTTGGTACCTAAAGCAACGGCTAATGGCTTGTGATCTCTCCCGAGAGCTCCCTAAAACCTTCTCAACTAAAGCTCCTATATCAGATTATTATGGAGCCACTCTTAGCTGCATTATACGCATACAGTCAGTTTTTTTTTTAAATTTTACATATTATAAAGCCAGTCGCACACCTGATGAAGCTTGAATGCAACACGTATTCCCAGTTCATGTCATGTTTCCTTTCATCTCATGTGTGTAACTACTGTCTCCACGCTGGCTTTGTCAAGTGCCACAGGGGTGCAACTGAGACGGCGTGCATGAATGCCTCACCGGTGGATCGTTATTAATTATCATCAGGTAGAATTATCAGGCTGATGCAACACAGGCTTGGGAATTTCACACTCCATCGTCACATTGGAATAGTGCTCTGTGCTAGCTGGTGATAAGGTCGGCAGATTTTTGACAGAGTGACGCTCTCAGAATGTAGCATGTGACAAAGTAACACCATGCCATCTTAAATATAGCAGGTCGGCTCAAAAGTGTCTCTGCACTCAAAAAAAAGCGTTGCAATTTTCATGTTAGGGCCCCCTTTTCCAGAGTTTCTCCCTGTGCTGTCATTCAGTGCATGCAATACATGTTCACAGTGTAATACTGGAGGCAGATGTGTCCCATATTCAGCCCCTATGCTGGTTGTTCTTTGTCAGTTACAGTGTATAGACTTGTTTGACATTTTGTGCCACAGCACAGTTTCTGTAGCACCATGGCCTTCAAGAGCTGATGTGGGACAGAGACCATTCACTAAGGTCAGCAGTACAAGCTACAGTACAACTACAAGGAACTGTTGGGTTGTGTTGTGTGTATTGAAATGTGTGTGTACTCAAATTTTTCCGCTGGGATGAATAAAGCATCTATCTATCTATCTATCTATCTATCTATCTATCTATCTATCTATCTATCTATCTATCTATCTATCTATCTATCTATCTATCTATCTATCTATCTATCGATGAAAGTGTAGACAAATGTTTGTTTAGTTGTGCTAAATCCCTATATTTTCTTCTAGACCTGCGTTGATTAGATGCGAGCTGTGTTGAAACAGCATCAACAGTGAGCTAGAAGGAAATCTAAGAGTTTAGGGGGCTTTATGGTGTTCTATCAAAACTAAAGAAGTATATTTCTGAACTTAAACTAAGGAAAAAATGCGAAGGAAAATAAGTCAAATTATGGAGAAAAAAAAAAAGGCTTTAAACAAGAAGATTATTTTTGTTTGTTCTTTAATATATTTTACTTTTGTATTAAATATCTGGGCTCTGTTTACCAAAAGCATCTTGGGGCTAGGATCATTATAAAATCCATTTCACAACCTTTCTTAAGATTATAAGTGTTCCAAAAGCTATCGCTTTCAGATATGATAGAAATAATGATCGATTAACGGATGCCTCCTACCCACGTGTAGAAGCCTAAGAGCATCGTTTTTTATTTCAGCTTAAATGTGAGTTTAGAGTAACGTCTGCCTCGAGCAGTGTAAAACATCTCTTTGTGTCCTTTACAATATTCATCTTTGTGATGTATTATTTATATTACAGCACAGCTTGCAGACAATGAAATATGTAAAGCTACCTTAAAGTGTTCATATTATGCTCATTTTCAGGTTCATAATTGTATTTAGAGCTTGGACCAGAATAGGTTGGCATGGTTTAATTTTCAAAAAACACCGTATTGTTGTTGTATTGCACATTGCTGCAGCTCCTCTTTTCACCCTGTGTGTTGAGCTCTCTGTTTTAGCTACAGAGTGAGACATCTCATTACATCTTTGTTGGGAGTCGCACATGAGCAGTAGCTAGGTAAGGACTACTAGCCAGTCAGAAGCAGAGTATGAGGGCGTGCCCTGACAGTACCTAGGTAAGGACTACTAGCCAGTCAGAAGCAGAGTATGAGGGCGTGCCCTGACAGTAGCTAGGTAAGGACTACTAGCCAGTCAGAAGCAGAGTATAAGGGTGTGTCCTGACAGTACCTAGGTAAGGACTACTAGCCAGTCAGAAGCAGAGTATGAGGGCGTGCCCTGACAGTACCTAGGTAAGGACTACTAGCCAATCAGAAGCAGAGTATGAGGGCGTGCCATGCTAGCAGCTAGGCGAGCATTATAACGTGTGTTCCAAAGTGACCACGTTTGTCTCTGAAGTAAAGGCTGGACTACAATAGAGCTGTTTGGAGCAGTTTGTGAACAGTGTTTTCTGTTGGAGATGGTAAGTCCCTTTGGGGGGGACTTTGGGCTTTTCCTCTTTGTAAACCTGTAACATGCACAAAAAAGATATATAACACAAATAAATTATTATAAATTATAAAAGCATAATATGAGCATTTTAAAATGTATTTAGCTCAAGCTCATGTGCCTGCACACACTGTTAGGTGCTGCTTTGGGAAATGCGTGTAGACATTTATAGAAATGCTCGTGGAAAACTTTAAAGATCGCTATCGGAGAACAGTGGGGTCAGGTGGGTCAGGACCCAATCCAGCTGAGGGTTGCCCCCCCCGCCTAGAAATATCATTAAAACCACGCTGTGTATTGTAAATAACCTATACTTCAAATAATTGTGTAAGCAGTAAAACAATACAGACGCAAACGTGGCAAAAAAAATAACATTTTAAGTCACCCCTCCCATGCCTCTCAGTGGTTTGGTCCACTGCTTGGTTTTTACGCCCATGGTCAAAGTAAAGCCCAAATCGCTCCGTGATGTTTAGTTTCACCGCCACACGTGTGTTAGTGTGTGTGTGTGTGTGTGTGTGTGTGTGTGTGTGTGTGTGTGTAATTTTGCGAATATCACCACATCTTTGAATATGTGTGTTCCATGGCGCCTGAATTAATTTAGTGCTCAGCTTCATTTTCAGCAGTCCTCAATCTTGTGTGTGTGTGTGTGTGTGTGTGTGTGTGTGCGTGTGCGTGTGTGTGTGTGTGCGTGTGTGTGTATGTG